>NC_135499.1:135389623-135522123 GCF_052857255.1 Amblyomma americanum | reverse complement strand
AGCGTAGTAATTGGTAAATACAACACCGACCCATAAATGGCATAACAGTGTTGCGTCGCGACGTTCTAAGTTACGTGGAAGACGGAGCTAATGTGCCGAAGAAAGAAACCGGGTGAGTGATGCTTTCAGTACCACAGACAGCCATTTCTACAGTCATGAAACTACGCACTGCCTCAAGCCCCGCAACCACTCCTCTTTTTTCAAGAGGCCGTTTAAAGGTAGCTGCAAATCTGCAAGAGGACAAACCGCTCCAGAAACTCGTTAAGTACTTGGCCGATAATTAAACAGCGATACAAGAAGAAATTTTGTTGCGATTCGCCTCAGCGTGGAAGAAAAGTGTGCTGGCTAGGCTCAACATAATGCGGACAGTGAAGATAAGTTCACTTTATCAGGAAACCAGCCGCCTGAGCTGGCTTCACATTTTGCAGGTAAGAACTATAAAGCGCATACGCTGATACAGCTCGCTGAATTTCTAAGGATGAAGAATACACTTTAGTTCTATGTGAGCCTTTTTACACATGGAATGAGTTTTGTAAGTGTTCTTTAATTCATTAGACTAACGATACCGCTCATTAAAATTAAGTTTGTGCACCGGCAGATTTCATATGAAACGCGTATCCAGCCATAGAGATATTGTGGCCAGCTTCAACTTTTTCTTTTTTTTTCAGGAGTACACAGCAATACATTTGTATTTCGTGAGTAGTAACAAAATGAGGTCACCTCAAAGTTCTGGACCAATCAGTGCGTCAGAAAATTAGGAAAACGAATTCAGTAAGTCGCATCAAAACTCTAATAGCCAGGAAGCTCTGATTTTATGCACCTGTCTGGAATTTCAGACGCATAGAGCGCTACAGGCATCACTAAACGTGGATCCTGAGACTGGCGTTTATGTTTTACGATACGCGCATGTGGTTCTTTCTCTTAATTATCTGCATGCGGTTTTAACCGTTTGCTGCACTTAATCACTTGCTATTCTATTTGTTTTTCCTGCATCATCCTCGTCATTGTGCCAGAAATGAAAAGTGTGCGGAAATTTCTTTTTCTCATTTCTTATCTGCAGCTGTAAGAGAACATTCTTTTTCCTTTCCACGTCTTCTCCGTTCTCACAGTCGCCTCTTGCACTAAGTATTTATACTATTTGGAAGACTGTGTCGTTTAATTTCACTTGTCTTCAAACCGGACCGGCCATAATTTGTCTCCTTGCACCGCTCAGGCCAACGTTACTTTGTTGCCGCGCACAATGCACATTATCTATTAGAGGCCCGTTTCGGCTCCCGTGCACACGTTCCAACTATGCCCTTCGTTCCCTCTTTGTGTTTCTTGATTCTGGAGCGAAAGCTCCACTCTCCGAACTGCAACGTTCAAGGTCAACAAGGTTTCGCTCTCATCTCGAGCCAGGCTTCACATGCCTGACGTCATACCACACGACTGGCCACAGCTGTAGTCGAGCTCCGCCTGCGCCTCGCCGCTGCACCGAGCCTCCACCGTACCACGTGACATGACCACGTGATTAGCCGTATCATGACCCTTTCATGGCCGTATATAGCGAGGGCCTCGCCGCGCTCGCTTCATTCGGAGCCGGCTGGACTCGGCGAAGCGGTGCGGGCCGGTCTTTCGCTCGTCCCATTAGGTATAACCGTCTGTCCTCCCATCCACGCAGCATAGCGCAGCAAATCGGACGCTCATTTTGCTAACCCCGCGGACTTTATTTTTGTTTCCTCTATATCTCCTGCAGTTTCGGATTTCTACCTTCAGAGATGGGTAACATGAGGGATCTTAAAAATACCGTGCGTCTTTCTCGCTTCCTTGTTTCTCTATTCCGCCTCCTCCGGAGCTCACGAAGCGGTTGAGGTGTCCAGAAAACGTTAGAAAGCTACTGCGCTTTTCCTTTCTTTATAGGCAATTTTCTGGTTCACCTGATGTGTGCACTTATGTGGGGGCATTAAAGGGAGGTTGTAGATGTATTGTTGGTCGATATCAATTGGTCAGTGTATACTAAGACAAAGGAACTGTTTTCGCTGGAAACAGTACTTTTATACGCAAGAACAGGGCAGTAGCTACAGGTGTGGTCAATTCAGACAGATTTTTTCTTGGACAGACCTAGATGACGTCTAATTTTTTTTCTTTCCCGGTCTCTCAAAATAGACCTATCAGCATCTGCTTTCAGATAGCGATTACGTAGTCCCTGAAGCTCTTGTCTCGATCAACGTAAACAGTTCGAACTGAGTGGCAGAAAAAATTTTATGTTTGTAACAATGACTTATTTCAGAGAAATAAATACTCTTTTGGCTTATTTTTCGGTTTTTCTTCAAAAAGTTCTTTTTTGATATGAGTCCGCTCCTACCTCAAATAATGTGTAGTTAAAAATCCTTTTTCGTTTACTTCATCCACAACGAGTGTATTCTGGTGTCTATCGCCAGCTGCATATTAACTGTATTAACTGTCTTACAGTACTATTTAATGTAACAGGCTTACCTGGCGAGCTGCACTGTTGAGAAAGGCAGCGCATAATTTTTGCTTCTTTTCAAAACGAAATGTAAGTGCAGCGGCCGCTGGAATTCACACACGTTTATTCCCTAAGTAAACTCATTTGTGTTCCTATTTTTTTCTTTTTCCTAATACGGTGGGTTTTTTTTTCTTTTTGCTCCTGGTCTTGCATCAGATCAATAAAGAGACCACCTCGTTAAGCCCGAACGAAAAATGAGACACGTGCAGGGTCAAGGTGAAGTAAGAGTTGCAACAGAGAATACACCTCGTTTTTTAAGACATTTCCTGGACACTAAGAGCAAGCACTAACAGCAAAGAATGGGGTCTTGCCCAGGACCTCATAAGAACCGACAAACCAGTAAAGACATGGCTGACGTGTGCCGTTTGTTACAGTGCGCATGTTAGATCCAAAGGAAATCAATAAATAAGCAACCAGACGCATCGGCGCATCAAAAACAACAAAAACTAGGTAAGCGAGAATAACAGGCGTGAAAGGAACGTCGTCTAAAACGTACAGTAACAAACGAAATCAGCTCTCGTAACGACGTGACCGGTAGGATAGGCGTTGTGTTTCGACATGCGAGCACATAAAGAGCCCTCGTTTGCGGCAGCCTACATCGACTTTTGCGCAAGGATTGTACACAATTGGGCACACAACACTAGCAGAATGATAGAGGCATGTCTTAAGAAAAAGGAACTGTTGTCTGGGTGCCCAGTGCTACTCACCTCACTGCTACTCTGCTACTCTGCTCTGCTCGGCTCACTGCTTACCTCAGTGATACTCACTGAGGATGCTCAGTGCTACAAGCCGGTAACTTATTGAGAAATATGGCTTTTTAGAAGAAAGTGTAACCTTGAATACGTGACGGAAGCCAACAGTCAACGAAACAAAGGAGCGCAGTGGATGTTATTTTTTTATGTAATTTTTAGACCCACAGAGCAGTGTGTCTAAAAATTTACATGCAATAAACGAAAGTAATCTTCAACTGTCTAGCAAGGGAACAGCAGTTCAGAATTGGCAGCGAGATGCTGGAAGCGTGCATCGAAAGCTATGCATCGAAAGAAGTTGGCCGGTCTACGCCCCCACGGTCACACCTAAAAATTTCCTTCAGTACCGGCGGGAACCGGCGTAGTAAGTTTGGTAAAAGTTGTGTATTAATATGTCCTCTCAGACAGAGCTTATGTGTCTTTCGTTTCCTTGATGCTCTTCCTCTAAGCAAGCCTTGCCAACAGCCAGCCATTAACAGAATGCCTCGTCGTTTTTTGGGGGAATTTTTTGTTTCCTGTGATGCAGTATAAAACGCAAAGTAGGTCCCTCCAAAAATTCAAGCGAGTTAAACCTGTCGTGAGGATTGCAAAAATCTGCAGAGTCAAATTCTATATTTCTGTTTTCATTTTTTTATAACGTTGCAGAGCTCGGCCGAACAAAATAGGAGGCATTAGAAGAGGCGGTGGGTGTCATTGAGAATCGGAAAAGTAAAGTGTAAGGAAAGACAGAGCGCCGATATGTTTTTAGCTCACGGAAAAAACACCCATTTGTGGTTTGGCTGTTGGTATTTTCCTGATTTATTTTCAATATTTTCGCCTCAAAAACACATTAAGCGCAAGGTACGAGAATCAGTTCTTCAAAAAAATACGAAAATATCAGCGGCAACCCAGGGCTCCACGTTCACCGAGCAGTCCGATGCTCAGAGTGCGCTGAAACGCAGGCCGACTGTAATTGCCTATTACTAAGTTGATTTATGCCGGCTCCCGACCTCTGCGCGCCGCCCTCCGCTCGATAACGGCTGTTTTTTTTTTGCACTTTTTCACATTAGCGAGCACACACATTCCGTATTTTTGCCTCTGCATAAGCGATCTTATCGCCTTAGTTTTATAATGACCATAAATCATTTGAGACGGGGCACGCAGGAGGGGAAGGAAAAGGGACACCCATAACGTTAGCCCGATCACACTTGCGCAGCCTGAAAGGTAAACGGATTCAGACCGTGCGCAAGTTGTACGATTTTGCATTTGTTGACAGGAAGGATGACATATATCTAAAACCACTTGTTTCCCTGCACTTTCAAAGCCTTAACGACACGAATCGTTAAGCACAGATTGAAAGTACCATACGGCAGGCTGCACAATTACTAAAGTGCGTCCACGAAATCGTTAGTAACAGCTACGTTGTGGCCGAAGGTGGGTAGAAAGAAAACATTCATTGCCAAAGGGGGGGGGGGGAAGCTGTTCGCATAGCGATAATGGGTTATTGTACATATATACAGAATTGGTCATTCTATGCATTCATATATTCCTGGGAATCTTCCCACCACTCCTGACAAAGAGGTGCAGCGGTCAAGCATTGCGCCACTGCCCTTCTATGGCAGGTGCTGCCACCGGTGGGACTTTGGTTGCTTGGGTTGGGTTGCGATCGAGGTTTCTCTTCCCGAGCAGCCTCTCACGATTATTTGAGCTGCTGCCTGACACGGTCGGCAAGCTGCTCATGCTAACCTACGCACCACCCAGTGGGCATGTGAGCAGTCTGTCACAAAACTGGCTTCAGACAGAGAAACACACAAAGGCTAAATGCTGGGCTAGCGCACTCATAAGCAAGCAGTTCTCTAAAACATTCCGCTTAATTTCGTGATAAGAAGCGCCTCTATTTAGCAGACGGGCCAAGAAGGCATCTTAGCAATAAGAATTCGTTTACCAGCAGCAGAAATTCGTCAGGGAAACCGAAAGGTAGCACAACAAGACGCCTACCAGATGAAACAAAGCCTGAGTTCACGTGTTGTACAGCGAAGTTGCGGTTTCCGTGCTGCCGATGTTCCGCTACAGTACACTTAAAGGTGCACTAAACAGGAATCTGAACCCATCTTTTCACCGCGGGAACTCTATCTACACGTTCTGGGTATTCTTAGAAGCTTCGAATTATTTTCCTGTGCGCCGATTGCCCTAATTAAATCGGATTAAACGTCGAGGCTCCCGCATTTTCTTGAACGCAACGCGATAGGTGGGAGGAGTCAACAAACGCGTCAGCCAGTCCCGTGGCGGTTTGCCGCTCTGGTATCGGCGGAGTGATACGTAAATCAAAGACTCTATGAGTATTTTTATTTCCGTGGGCCTAATTTGCAGCTGCATTGTCTGTGACAGAAACTGTTTATTCACAGAAACCTAAAAAGCAAAACAAAAGGAAAAGCGAAGTCGCCACTGGACTGGCTGAAAGGCACTCCACGCGTTGGTTGACTCCGCCTACCTACCGCGTTGAGTTAAAAAAAAGGCGGGAGCCTGGACGTTTAATCCAATTTAATTAGGGCATCGGCCACACAGGTCAATAATTCGAGGTTTCTAAGAATGCCAGAAACGTGCAGACAGAGTTCCTGCGGTAAAAAGACGAGTTCAGATTCCTGTTTAGTGCACCTTTAAAAACGTGACGCAGTTTTACGTTTTCTAATGTCAGAAGACGATCTCTAGCACAAGCTCAACACAACAAAGGGAAAGGGCAAAAAAGCTAGTTGTTCAACCGCACCGTTTCGGCGGCCTTAAAGCGGGGCGCAGCAAATAAAAAGACCACTTTGGTAAAAGTTTTCTATTTCTCCAACTTTTTTTGTGACCCTCGGGTCTTCATCTCCTACAAGACATCAAATTATACGAAATATGCTGTACATGTTTTGAAAATGACACTTTCTTTATATGCGGTCGTCGAAAATTGTAAGCGAATTGTCCTTCCGATGGCCCCAACGTATCGCGAATTGCCCGGGTTTCCGACGACGGAGAACTACTTACTATCATCATAAAGACTGAAGGTGAGAAGATCAAAGTTTCTGTTGGGTGCAATTACGCATTTCTCTGACAGAAACCAAAAGCATACTACTCAATAAAGGAAGCCAATGAGGGAACCTATTTTAAGGTCGTTTTGCTAAGCTGTAGCTTTTTCTGCGATTGTTATCACTCAAACCTTCAACATTTCGTACCAAATCACAGTGGAATGATGGTGTTTAAAGCATGCATCCTGAGTTGTAAAAGAGTGCAATAAATGTTTCGACTTTTCTATGTACATGTGCAGTTATTTTTGTAACAAACGTATTTGTGCAACTATTCATTGTCAACTTTACCTTTTTTCATTAGTTCTCGTCATTTAAAGTAAGAGTTTCATTTTACTGAAGAGTGCTTTGCGGATGTGCGGGCATAAAAAAATTTCTGCTTTTGTGAATTTTTTAACGCCCGGAGATGACTTTCCCAGGGTATTAATTGTAGTTACTCAACAACTATACCGGATAGCTTAAAACAAAAAGCAGCTGTGAAATCAGCATACAACCTCACATAATCGTAAGAAATTGGGTTGCATGTGATACATAAATAACGAAAATAGTTTCGACTGCTGCGCCACCTCTTAAATAGACTGTAATGTCTGTCAATTCTCTCAAATTTATTGTTTCATAACTTTGGCGCAAAAACGTGTTACTGCTTTCTAAAGGCTACACAGCTAACAACTGGAGGAAGGAAGAGGTAGTAGGGGTCAGACAGATTTTCTTCGCATCACCTACCATGGAATGGAAAATCTGCCCGGTGTGGCTGGCAGTCAAGTCACCTGCTGCGAAACTTCGGCCCTCTAGTGTGCGTGCGCGTGCGTGTGAGAGAGAGACATATGTTAAAGTCAGAGGATGCGCTACTTCCAAATCACAAGAGAGACTGCACTACTGAGGAAGAAACGGCGCGTTGTCCTTTTCTGTTATTCGAGTTCGAGTCAAATCAGTCGTATTAACGCGAGAGCGCTACGGCTTCTATTCTGCAAAAAATCTTGCGTCGTCATCGGCCGGGGTAGGGTGGCCCAGGTGGTCATCTTATTTATCCTGGGTAGCCACCAATTGGACAACCTGTAGCACAAAATTTTACTCGGCCTCGCACAACCCGTCACTGTCAAAAAAAAGCCGGTCACGTGAGCTTCTCACGTCATGCTAGGTAACGTAACCTTGTGGTGGCATCGCAGCCTGCCTGCCGGGTTGTGATTAAACTGCTCACCATTGCAGGTCGCCGTTAAATTAATTATAGATCGCGAGAGGTTGCTCGGGTAGAGCAACCTATGTCTCACAAGCTCCACTGGTGGCAGCACCTGCCGTCGAAAGACAGTGGCGCATCGCTTAACCGCTGTCCCACTGTGCCAGCAGTAGTATGAGCATTACCAAGGATCGATGTATATTAAGTATAAAATAAGCAATTCCGCCTTAAACTTTTGACGCAATCGCGTCACGCCTTTCAAGGTGCTCTAAAGAGGAACCTGGACTCGCCTTTTTATCACGGGAACTCGATTTATACGTTCCTAGCATTCTCAGAAACTTCCAATTAATGTCTTCTGCGGACAATTTGCCTAATTTAAACCGGATTAAACGTCCCGGTTTCCGCTTTTTTTTACTCAACGCTGAATGTAGGAGGAGTCAACCAACGCGTCAGCCAGTCCCGTGGCGGCTTGCCGCTCTGCCATCGGCGGACAGATACGTAAATCAAAGAGTCCACGCGTATTTTTATTTCCGTGGGCTTAATTTGCGGCTGTATTGTCTGCGACTGAAACTTTTTATTCATAGAAACCTAAACAACAAAATAAAAGCGATAGCGAAGCCACCACGGGACTGCCTGAAAGGCACTCCAGACGTTATTTGACTCCTCCTATATTCCGCGTTGAGTTTTAAAAAAAGGCGGCAGCCGGAACGTTTAGTACGATTTAAATTAGAGAAATTGGCCGCACAGGACAATCGTTCAAAGTTTCTAAGAATGCTCGGAACGTGTGGATCGAGTTTCCGCGCTAAGAACACGAGTTCAGATTCCTCTTTAGTGCACCTTTAAGGCGGAGGTTAAGTGGTGCCGCCTGTGTGTCTTTTACCGGGTGGTTCCGCAACATTTTTTTTATTATTTAGTTTTTGAGTCGGCTTTTTTAAGTTCTGTGCAATTAATTTGAGTTTTATTCCAGCGTTTTGTGTTCTTTCTCTGAGGCAGTCATGCAATAGGTACGTATTTTCAAAGGTGTTGCCATGATACCACTGATTTTTTTCTCTTTCTCATGATGACAGATCTATTATCGAATTGGGCTATTGTTTGTTTGCCTACTTTCCCTAATTTTATACCACCTTACTTACCATGTTATTCATCCCCACTCCTCGCTTATCCTGCTAACATCATCCGTCATCCTGTTACTTGTGTTGACGCTGTTTTGCTTTCATATTCACCAAATGTAATTCTCTGCTTCGCGTTTAGGGTATTTCAAAAAAAATAAATAAATAAATAAATAAATAAATAAATAAATAAATAAATAAATAAATAAATAAATAAATATGCGCTGCCTCTTCTTATTCGTCCCTTGAATTCTATCCAAACAGGTTCAGAAACAAGCCATTAAGAAGGCTATTGTTATTTACAAATGTTACAATAAAGGTCACGTAAATATTGGCACTTCTGTAGCAAAAAAGCGTAAAATGAGTCGCAACGAGAACTTTATATTTGCATAATTTTTCTCTACAGATATTGCCATGTTCTTTCCGAGCAGTTTCTTTCTCACATTATTTGGTTCAATCGGCACTGTTTAAATTCTTCAATGCAGTCTATCTTCCTAAACAACACAAATGCATCGCTCTTATGGTCCTGCATAACAGCCCATTTTTTTTTATAAATACTGCGAAATAAAGCGGGCAGGTAGTTTTCTTGCGCTTATTTTTGTGGCTTATCGGGCACACTGAAAACTTAATTAAACTGAGAACCGTTCTGAATCAACGTGTTCAGGCAAAATCTTTTTGTTCAAACATAGTTTTCTGGGTTCCCGAATTGCAAGGTTCAAGTGGTCGACTTCTTCTTCCGCTTACTGCACTAGCTCACAGCCAGCTTCGAGCTTCCAGAAGCACAAAAACAGGTCAAGTATGCACTTTCAGAATATAATAGAAACATGCTCCTGAAGCGAAGAAAAAAATTGAACCCATGAAGAACAATAAAATGCCTGTCCGAGTGGAGAAAGGCACTCTTCCTGGGGCGCAGGTGCTTGTTGTGCGTGAAGAAACTGGGCGTCCCTAACGAGTACCTGCCGCCTGGCTGCACTTCTCCCGGCCTTCATTAGGGTCCGCAAAGGTGCCAGGGGTCAGAGAAACACTTGGCTGGTTAAGTGCCCATTCTTCTCGGTAGTGTAGGCAGACATAAATGGCATCTTTTATAAGAAAAATTGGCGGAAAATATCGTGTCTTACAAGAGTTGCCTGGGGACTTTCTGCTTTCTTGGCTCATATAATATAAAACCGACAGCAAAGAGCAGGAATAACGACACTGACTACTTTCGTTCAGATTTAATGCAGCTGTTCAAAAGGGCACCAACCGACGAGCAAGCTACCCTAAATTCGTTCAAAGCAAGCTGTTTTGAAAGCAAATGCTTTATTTCCTTCTAAATATCGTTTAACCTGGCATCAAAAAATCTGTATCCGTGACGGGCACGCTTTTCTGAAACAAAGTGTTTTCTTTCTAAGTATTCTTTCCCTAGATGCCAATGAGAAAATTTGTTTTCACTAGGGCAACCTTTATTCAGAAAATTCTCCGACATCACTGCCTCAGTGTTTAATTTAAGAGCGTTAGCTACAGGAGCTTCAAGTGTTTACGTCGGTGTGCTCACCAAACGTGGAGAAGACCAAATGCAAACATCAGCGGATCCCTTCTAAGGCAACAGCAGCGCCATCTTTCCCATGCATTTAGTTATTGCGATTTACAGCCACCTTGGCTATTTTCTTTATATTTGTTCCTTATATCAGTTATTAAATTTTATAAACGTGTGCGTCACACACGACGAATCATTTGACACCATTCGGAAACCCTACGACGAACGGTCGGGCCGTAATGTCCGTCTGAGGGTCCTCGGGATGCACGGTTTTGAGGCGGAAAGGTCGTCGTTGCGAATCCCGCACATATTTTCAGCTTCTTCTTAATTAGTAATTTTATCCTCAGGAGCACGCTCAGTCATTTGACACAACTACGAACATTCTGCGTCAAACAGGTGGCCCCCAGAGTTTATGCAAATGGTGGTCCCTGGGGAGATCCCACTTCGATGGCCGCTATGCTGGCACATTAAGTAAAACTTGCTGCTGGGAGAGTTGGTTCATATTCTTCGATAAACGTTAGCTCAACATAAAACATTCACTTAGAAGACAGGACGAGCGCCGTCAGCAACGTACCGACGGTTGCTGCGTGATATAGTGTGGCCACGTGAATACTGTTTTGGTCAATTTGACCTTCATTGCAGAGAGACGCGTCTTTGAAAAACATAAGTAGTAAGAGCTAACGCTCCTGAAATGAAGCTGCTCGCTTTAGTGGAATTTTTGTTCATTTTCTTTTATTCACTGAGCCTGCACAAGCATATTTATAATTTTAACACAAAAATCAATGATTTTCTTTGCTAAATGAGTAGTACCAAAATTCTTTCAATGATGTACGTCGGCCCGCTTCTTTGCTGTACGTTCTTTTCAGTTATTTTTAATGCAGGGAATGCATTACACACCTACACCTTCGTCCCAGAATACCTTCCAATTATTAGGCACCTATCCTTAATGAACGAATAGGTCCCTTCTTTAGAGGATAACTAAAGGTGAAGTAGATCGCTAATGAGTAACTACAGCGTTCCCAGTTGTTGACCAATTCGCTTTCGCCCTACTGTATGCTAGCCGTCCCGGGTAGCTCAGCTGGCGGAGAGAATGCCCCGGTGAGACGGTGGTGCCGTGCTGTAACTCCAGATCAGGACAAATTATTTTCAGCTGCTGAGTTTCCCGCGCACGCTAGGGTTGACGTTAATTCATAAACACTGCCTTATTACAATCCCACTTCATTGTGGGAGATTTGCTGAACATTCGATCAACAAGTACCCATTTCGAGTTGTTGATCAATTAGCTCTCGTAGCACCATATTCTACCCGTCCCACTTAGTTCAGTTGGTAGAGTTGTTTACCCGCTTTGGCGGCGGTACCGGGTTTCATCCACGACCAGGATGAATTTTTCTTCATCTAAGAAGTTTTCTCCTCTATGGCTGTGCTTGGGTAAATGTTAAAAAAATACTACCTTATTGCAATATGATACAAGACAGAATTAAACGCCTTGTAAAATTGACCTTGAAGGCCGTTAGGACCGGGAGATTTCGAAAGCGGCTCTTGATCAATTGCTATTTCTAATCCTCCAAAGGTTAAGGAGCCATTTATTGTCGTGCACTCATCATCAAGGGACACGTCCTACCTGAATATCATCAGCATTGTTTGATGTAGCAGCAGAAAGCGAGGTGTAATTTTTTTAAAGCTCTGAAAATATTTAACAAGCAATTATCAATAGCGCACAACCACGATAGAGTTTTGAGATTCCATTGACACCCCAATGCTTGCGCTCATCAAGCAAAGATTGTCCAATTTGTTCGTCACAGTGCAAAGCACCATTAGTATGGTATCAGACACGCCAGCCGGAAAGCGTCCCACGTCAAACTTTTGAACGAAGCATTTCGCAGTAGCAATTTCTTCTGTGTATTAACCAGGAGCTTCGCATTCAAGCTCGTGAAGGTTATAAAGCCTCTTGAGCAACTGCTGCTCGGGAGCCTTTAATGAAAAGACCTTATAGGACAAAATCAAAGGATATGCCCCGAACTTTCATATGCACCTTCTATGCTGCAAGCAATGGAATACTCGTGGATATGCAAGGTGCCAAAGCTCACCTCACGTGTTCTTTAAAGTCTCCATCATTATCAGCGAAGCATTAGGCTTCCAAAGCACCCACTGAGGTTGAAACTTTAGATGATCACATTCTACAATTACCACAAAAACCACACAATGATCAATAAAAGAGACCGACATGGTACGAAATGCGCCGATTAAGGAGTACCCTAGAGACATGCACCTGATGACGATAAGCGTGAGAAGATTCTCTGATGCAAATGAAAATGGAAGGCAGCCCAGAATTAATTAAACCTGCAATTACAGTGAGTGACAATAACACAGATAGCTCTTATCGATTATCTGGTTAGTCACGGTACAGACATTAGGGTCAGAAACGCAGTTAATGTCTCCAGTGAATACAGCCTAACGATCACAGACAAGAAGAGCCACAATATTATCAAACAATGCCTCCTGCTTGAATCGTGAGAAGAGTTTGTCATCGCCGAAATCTCGAAAAGATAGTTTTGTCTAAAAAATAAAAATCACGCTGCTGGTTCAAACCAGAATACCAAGTTATCAATCTCGAGTGTCTATTTACTCATTTTCTTTGGTAGAGTTGCTCTAAAGCTTTCTTACTTTTTAAGAAAAGATCAAAAATATCGTAACCTTTTCTTTTCTTGTACCCAGCATCCGGCGGAATTTTTAGCGCCCCGTACTAAACACTTACACGTCGTGAATTTTGATTATATAGACGAAGGCCGATGCAAAAATGGCTCGAAGTTTAAGTAAAAATAAAACAACAGCATGTGCTACGAGAGATTGCTTTTCAGCTCGTGCAGCATATTGTCCACATACTGTTATTTCTTGGCTTGTGTATTTTTATATTTTGTCGTATCCAGGCGCTACAATTTTGCACACAGCAACTAACACAATACCAGCTCTCGTGGCGTCTCATTTCCATGCTTTCTGTCGAGTATAACGAAGAGTTATAGGAAGAAGCAGAATGCTGTATTGTTAAATATAATGTTATTAAAATATCTGCCTAACTAGCTTCCCGTGGAACTCTATTTTGTTTACGATTGTGCAATGTATATTTATGAACACGGATACCATTCTGTTTCTCTCCTTTCTGCTGCGTGAAACGCTAGCTAGTGGCCCTAGATTGTTTTGAAAATAGGATCGTTTTAGGCATAAATACCACTTAATTGCCAAAAATTCTGTTTCGAAAGTCAAGCACTAAATATTCTCCGCGTTTTGCTTCTTCTTTATATTCTCTTGCTAGTGAAGATGAAAAATTTTGATCTCCTCCCAAAGTGGGAACAAGGTCCTTCACAGTCATCTTGAATGAACTGAGAAAAGATGTTTTGGGAAATTACTCTTCGGTTGTTCTGGGTAATGTCTGTAAGCAATGTAACTGAGGAGAGAGCAACACTGTATTCTAAAAGATAAGAAAGTAAATCGTACGCAGGAAAGTTCTTCTGTTGATATCTTGGCAGAACGAGTCACACCATTTGGTAGTCAGACTTGTTAACATCACTTTTCTTGTTCGTGGCAAGAAAAGTTTCAAATAGCGTTATCAATCTCTGCACACATTGCAGTCTTTTCCTTTCGAGGTGCAGCCACGTGCCACTGATGGCGACCCAGAGGAAAAACGTGCAATTTTTTCTTTCCAACAAGCTGTGAGCATTCTGAAGCAAGAGGCCCTCGCACGAGACGTGAAAATAAGCAAAATCACGAAACACCAATATATATGGCTGCAAGATAGATGACCTTACCTTCTTTCAGATGCGGCATATTTCTGGCTCTTTGTACCGGGAGTATTTCGGTACGTGCGCGAAGTGCTCGAAGCACCCAATTTCACCACCGCCCGGCATCTTATGTGGCTGGAACGCAGCGCTGTCAGCTTTCACAAGACTTGCACTCTTCGATAATTGAATTTATCATTTCGCGAAATCTTGAAACTAGAGCTTTCATCTTTCATATTCGACGTATTTTGAATCAAATCTTCACACAGAAGTGCAGTGAATGCATTCCCCTTTTTAACCTTTAGTCATTATTTTGCATATAAGGATCTAGATGTGTCGCAGATTTAAGAACAAGTATATTCTACTGAGAAACGAAATATTAGAAATGCACTAAAAAGTTTTTTAGCAAAATATAAAGAAATACGTCGTTTTACTAAATTTGTGATGCGTACATCTCTGATAGAAAGGCGCGTGTTCGCCGTGCTATACATAGTTCATATCTTTATTGAAGACAGGAAGACAGCATAATTGATGCCGCTAGCATTTCTCCTGTCATTCTGTTCTTTTTCGGACCATCTGCTGTCCGCTAACGAATGGTGCGTCGCAACACCACAGCCCCGGGTATAAGAAGGTTCCCACCACCCTCGGACGGTCTAGACCGTGTGTGGTGAGTGCCTAGTCTTCTTTGTCTAATTCCCCTTATTGTGATTGCGATTTTAGTTCTCTTCTAAACTAGCCTTTTTTCTGCAAGTGCAGAATTAATCACAAAAATCAGCACTCACTACAATTCAGGTTCGAATCGACCTGCTGAGACTGACTGACGTAGAAAATGCGAATTATTTGCTCTGTCCGCTTCCCTTCGTCAGGGCGTCAGGGCTTTTAACTCGCGATTGCACAACCTGAGTTTTCCTTTAAAGCGTGCTTTGCCTGCACCACAGTCGTGCGTTGGAAGAAGCCATCGTGAAAACTAAACATATGAAGAAGCTAATTTTTAGGAATTATGGTCCACGATCTCGACGCCTGCGCCACGCTTTTTTGTTACACTAAACTAATCATGAGCAATAACGTCGTCAAAAAAACTGCGGACTTCCGTCGTAACAGTTATGTCACATAATAAGCCGAAACAAGTTGTGCAGGGCTACGCACGGGCGGCATGTCAAAATTGGGAAAGTAGTTAAAGTATGAGCACAATAGTACAAGTGGTAACTGCGGGCTTTCTTTGAGTGATTCAAAAATTTTCAGTGGCAGCACGCAAAGTTAAAGGCAGGAAAATTGCATGGACGCCACTGCTGAGAATGCAATACTGCCTTGTTATCGGCTAAGAATAGGCCATGAGGCACGAGTAATCTCTAGAGCGAGGAATGCGAAATCTTTTTTTTTTTAAATGAGATTACTGCGGTAACCCGCATTGGAGTATTGGAGTAATGCGAAAGCATTGACGCCTCCTCGGCACTCGTCGCCATTTTTGCTCATCTTTGTCTCTATTGTCCCTATTTGCCTGAGAATTTGTGCAATTCGTCTAATCTATCCCCCCCCCCCCCCCCTCCTTCGTCCAAAACTTTCAGATTTGGCGCTACACGCTTGCTCCGCCCCACACTTCTTGTCACGTGGTACTACATTTCCGGCGTTTCAATTTCGGCGCCACTTTTGCACTGGCCACGGCCACTTTTTGCACATGTTTGGCTCTATTCATCCGATCGAAACCGAACTTTTTGCGCCTCGTCCTCATATTTATCCTCCTTCGATTGTAACCACTTTTTAGACGTTCCCACTTTTTAGTTCCCCACAATGACTGCTGACACGTTTTGATAACACGAAACCACCGACATAGCTTAGTAAAGCTTTCGCTTTAATAAGTTTGTGCTGCTTGTATCACTGAGAGCCCGAACTAATAAAGTATTAGCTCGCGAAGCCAACTCTTTCCAGCGTTAAGCTCATACTACCCAATGAAGTTTGTTATTATAATAAAATATCCTGAAAAGCTTAAGTTTCACCAAACTGTAAGCAAATAAATTATCGACACTGAAAGGCTTAATATCTTTCAGTATCGCACTAGAAGAAGCCATGTAAAATAAAATAAAATGAAATAAATCCCGAAGAATAGAAAGGAGGAAGTAGTCGAAAATACAGAGAACTGTGGATAGAAGACATAAAAAAACGCATAATATAAGGTCCAATAAAGACGCTGGGAGGTGTCCACAAAAATGCAGGATATGCGGTGTGTCGACGAAAAGAAATCATAGCGGAAGAGCATCAGCATGCCAGGCGAATGGGCGATGCAAACGAAAGCTTCTGAGTAGCCACTTTTGTGGCCAGCACTAAAAGGTAAATACGTCGGCATTTCACGCAAAGCATTCCGTTCACTAGAAGCCATCCCCATGATTACACCTACGACGCTCTTCTCTATTGCATGTGGGTCTCTCTTAGCAGAAAGTTCGAGCTTCAAGTGGTTTTTCTTACTGACACATGCAAACTTTATTCCTTGAACAAAGAGAAGGCCAGCACAGAAGCTTCCTTTGGTTGTAATGCCAAGTGGGGGAAACATACCTGTGTGAGGTACTTTTGCTGTTTACAAAAGAGAAAGAGAAAGTTTGATTCTAGTCTCTTATGTGTGCCTTTGATGTCTTGCTGAATTTCAAGGGCGCTGTTATGCTGCTACCATAGAGGCAAGAAGAATAGCTGTGTGCGTGGGCTCGTTCGACGCAGGTTTCCACTGTTTATATGCTTGTTATGCGTGTTGTTCACCTGTTAGTCGTTATCGCGGCAAGGTTTCATAAGAATACAGTTTGCGTGTCCCTTCGGCTGTGAACGTATCTTGCTCTTAATCCTAAGTGCCGGGAGATAAGAGCAGAGATTACATCAAAATTCACCTAATCCCCGCATTTATATCCGGACGTTATTTCTTTCCTCGTTGGCTGAAGATTATATTTTCCTTTTAGTTTAATGATACACTTGCAGTATTCAAAATTCTGGACCCCAGAGCGAACAAACAGTACTTATATCACTCTTGCCTCTCTACAAGTCACTGACTTTCATTCCTGTGTGGATCATTAACAGGAAGTTTGCTTCCTATTATTAAGTCGGATGCTTTCCTTCGGTGAAGTGCTTTCCGCTAATTCTTCCTGCCCCACCATTATTTTTATCATGATAACTGCAGCTTTCTGTAGAAAATTAGGCAAACACAAACAGCTAACTCTCAGCAGCAGCTTTACACAAAACCTAAATATAAAATCAAATCTGGGGTACCCTCCTGTTCTTCAGCCTTTCTACTTTTGTCTTAGTGCTGAAAATAAGGCCATTCATATCGGTAGCTGACTCTAAGCTCACAAATTTGCACATATAAATCATCGTACTAAATAAAGTGAGTCGTTTCTACGTGCAGAATTTTCACGCCTAACGTGGAGAGAACGCAACAACCATATAGAGTTACAGGAATACTTTTATTTCATTATTTTGGCAATGCATGTTTCTTCGCCTCAAATCAATATCCTTCGCAATATCTTCCCGCCTCTTTCCTGCTCTTATAGGGTGTACTCTGTAGAAAGAAAAAAGGCATGGATACCACATGCAGCCTCTCATTAAGGCACATGCATTTAGGCAAGGCATCAAGACTTGTCCCCAAAGATTCAAGCTCAGTTTTAAATGTTATTATGTACTAGTGGGGACAAAAGTGTTCGGGGGCGAGTTCTAGGAAAAACGTTTCTTGCAACTCCACCTCGATACCCAGTCGCCTGATATTGTGAAGAGTGGAAGGAAAATTTATGCCTTTAATGCCTTCGTACAATATCAGGCGACTCGGTAGCGAGGCGGAGATACAATAAGCGGCTTGCGTAGAACTCGCGCCTAGAAAACTTTTGTCTCCGGTAGTACGTCTATTTGGCGTTGTGTTTACGTGAAAAACAGCTAGACGAGACGCGTCGGTAATGACAGCCGGATGAAGTAATGCGTGAACGGAAGAAAGAAAGCCTGAGGTAATTCAGGTGCCCAAAAACTGAAATAAACACGAACGTTATAATCGGTAAGAGTCGGCAAGAGGGCTGTTATTAATCATAGGCTCACTCACAGTGCTTGAGCTTCGTTACACCACGAACCGGAACCGACTAAAATGCCCCATTTTCTTCTTGCACCTTTTTCATATATAACGTGCTACTCATGTAATATTCGTGAAAAACTACCCATCAGACTAAACTAAAACTCGCGAGGTCACCTTCTACCTGGCACTCAACAGGCACGGGAATGCAATGTCTGCCATGTTAATAGATTTACTATTGTGTAGCGTCACGAATTTGCGACTGTTGTTTTGTACGTGTGATATAAGGTGAGCTTGAGCATGAAATTAATGAAGACACTTCGTGGTGCTTTATTTCTTTTTAAGTAATGTAAACACACAATGAGCCGCGCAAGGGAAACACAAAGATGGAGAATATTAAGTTTTTCAGCCCTGTTCTCGTAGGAGAGTTTTTTTCTCTTTGAGAACAGGCACAGCGAAGTTTGTATTGATTACAAACGTACAACTGTAAATATATAAACCGTTTTGTGTAACCTGAAAATGTGTACGATCTCAACAAAGAGGCATATGTGCCCTCTAAAAAAAATATGACTCTCAGAAATGCATAGAAGCAATTTCGAAGCTAAATAAAGTAGTATGTTGAAAAGCCCTACCTCAATTTAATCAGACTTGTTCATTTTAATTGACTTGATTTTGGCACGCCTAACTGAACAAGAGTCGTACAGGGAGCGTAAGAACCCAAGTATTTGAAGCAGTGAGGAAGAGGAGAAGGACTTTAACGGAACAGGAGAAGTCTGCCTGGCTGTCGGCCTGGCATGCTACTCCAGGACTGAAGCATTGAGTCTCGAGTCCTGGTGTAGCATTGAGTCTCTACACCGCTTAGGCGTCACTTCAAAATAGCAGCGTCTCTTCGGTGAAGCCAAATGACAAGATCAAAAGAGACTAAGAGCATATCGCAATAATTTGCATGCCTAATGTCCCTCTGTTTGTAATATGAAATGCCGCACAACAACAATGCTATCAAGTTTTTCTGCGCCATGTACAGCCCTTAATATTTTTCGTGCTGTACATGATCTTGTTTTCAAAGGCTGCGGGACCAAATTGAAGCACAGCTTTTATAATAAATTATAGGTGGCCTCCGCTCAGGCTTGTCGTGACGTAAGAATGTCGTGACGTAACGTCGGGACGTAAGAATGAAGAGGGCTGCAAGGAGAGTACGAGCAGAACGCACCCATCTTCGGTTTATTAAGGGTGAGGTATGTTTGGCCTCGTCTTCAGAGTGTAGTGTTCTTGGCGGATAATTTCTTTTCTTTTCGCGTTTGTTCATTCCTCACTTTTTTTCTATCGAGGGTGACGCGAGAAAATCTACGCCATGCGGTATTTGCAGCAGGGTCAGTCAACGCCGCTTGAGAGGGGGTCTAACAAAGTGCTTTCTTTTGTGGTCTCCCAGTACGCGGCACGACCTGTCTTCACCTGCGCTGTGAGCACTATTTATATTACGTTACACTTCGACACGTTAGTGCAGAGCGTAAAGAAAGCAGTTAAAAGGTAGTAAGTATGGTTTGTAAAGAAGACAAAGCTACGGCAAAGATGCAGCAGCAGGATTGTGGCCATAGCCTGCATCCTTTAGTCGCATTATACGTTATCTTGCAACATGGTCTGAGAAAACAAACTTCGCGGCGCTATTGTTGAACAGTAAACGTAATACTAGGACTAGAGTAATATAAAGTGCCGCATTTTCACCTGGATGTTGTTGGTGCCATTTACTTTGTAGTTTGCGCCAATTTTTGTAGATGCTCTTGCATTTTACCAAACTTGTGGGCGTTTGAAATGTCAGCAAAGCCTTGGATGAAATTGAAACAGCGGCTTTTTAGCTCTCCATATCCTTTCTTCCACGTATTGTAACACTTCCACAACGAAGAGCAGATCTTGGTAGCCCCAAAAGAAAAGCGCAAGGTGTCAATTGGTAGCTCCGTTTATTGTCTGCTCCATGCGCCCCGAACAAGTTTGCATGTTCGCGCGTCAACGTCGCCGATATCAGGGCTGCCGAGCCGTAATCTACAATCGAAGGCGAAATGTGGACAAGAAAATACCAACACAATGGTCTGCCCATTAGCAAGCCCGACACTACGTGCAGTATGCACTCCGGATGTGCCAGATGGCTCCTCAGGAGGTCACCCTTGATATCGGGTGCACCCAAGTGAGCTGCGAGAAGTACTCAGACAAAGCAGCTGTGAAACAGGCGTGGTGCGTAAGATCAAGGTATACCACCGGCAATGGTTCACTGAAGCACAGGGCACTAAGTGCATTGAGTGCACTTCAGGCCAGTGGTGAAAATTCCGCAACATTCTGGTCTTCGTGTGGAAAAGTCCCTGATGCGATCTCAGTTATTCAACTCTATGCGAGTAACACATTGTTTCGCATCAAGACCAATGCGTCGTGAAGTTTCTCAGCCTCCTCTTAAAGCTGCGGACATTTAGCCACCAGCGGCACTTCTCGCTCGATATTTGGAACCTCTGCAGCAGCCGCATGCACTTTTGTTCGCCATCATGTGCACGGCCTTCGCCGTTGCATCGTTCAGTTACCATCTCTTGCAGCTGAAGACCCTTTTGAGGTCTTACTTGAAACTAACTGAATTGTTGATGGAACTGTGTATATCCGGTTGCAAAGCGCCTCAAGAGGACTTCAAAATGACGGCGGCACACATACGCACATTTCAGCGCACACGCTATGAAAGCTGTCACTGTTTACAACTGGTATTTTAGGTATTGCGAACCCTGAAGCACATAAGCCGCTGTTTATTCTGCGAGAAAGGCACTGAGAAAAGGTGATGCTATCTCCTACCGACATCTAGACAATGCCAAAGCACGTTAGTTTTTCTTTGCGAGCAATTTTGTTCTTCTTAGAGATAGCTGTATAACCCCGGTCGAGTTTTTTATTGTGTACTGTGCTCGAAAGTTGCCCCGCTAATTCGAATACTACAGCGGCTCGTAAGCGCAAAAAAAAAAAAACTCAGGCCCGATACTCAAATTCATGTACGAGTGACTTCTATTTCAAAGTGAATATAATCACATTGTGGACAGCAGTTGCATAAATGATTTCGCACCTAACTGGATGCAAGCACTAAGTGCGTATACAGTTCCCTATAAAGCCCCGAATTAGGCGATGAATTGAACTTCCTCTATAGATGCTTTACATCTCCATCATGAAGCGAAAAGTCAAATACGTTTTGGCTGCTTTATGAATCTGATCAATTCTCAAAGTCGCGTGAGCGTAAAATATTTGTACCCATTGCTCACGTACGAGCGCATTTTCTCGCAAATTCTGCTTTTTTTCCGACTACAGCCACAGAAAAAGCGTGTATGTTTATGTATGCACATTATTTTTTTATGGTTTCTTCCTTGAACATACAAGCCACAAGAAAACCTATGTATATTCTGCATGGCGGGTAGCTCAATATGAACACAGGAATGAATGATTTATACCTAACTACGGGTATTTCCCCATAGATGTGACAGAAAAAAAGCTATTTACACATAATTTCCGCTTAGCGGCTGAAGGCACGACGAAATGGGGAGCATTAATTAGCGAGAGGTGTTTAGCAATTCCCTTGACGTAGTAGGAATTAAGGCACGTGGTAAAGAAGACAAATATTGGTGGGAAACAAAAGAAGACTAAGACACTGTATATACGTGCATCGTCGCTGCAGCGTATAAGATCCACAGGACAGCAGCAGAAGAAATTCTAGCCGTGTTTTAATTAGCGACAGGAAGTGCAAGCACCGAAAATGGCATATCGACCTCGCTCATTTCTTTCGGTGCCAAGGAGTGACAGGACAAATCAGCAAGTACACGCATGCAAGAATTGACAACCTAAGAGAGAAAGTCAAGATGGCATGAAATCTTCGTTAGTCATTTTGCCCATGGTAATAAGCATCACCGGCGCTTGGTAGCTAGAAACTCTCATTATCGTCTATAAGCCAAGTCCACTTCTAGACAAAGGATCTGCATCAGCCCAGACATAGTCTTGACTGGTGCGGTGGTTTTGTCCAGTTAGGACGTCTCCCCATGTGGCATAGCCTTCAAAGCAGTTTTTGCTTGGGTGGGCAGCTGTAGCCCTTCGCTGTGGTCCACTTTTTCGTATCGACCGGCTTATCAAGTGGACCGTGGTGCTTCGTCCCACAACCACTGAACAGTTTCCTCCCTGAGACGTAATTAGCGCTCGAAAAAGCTCCTCAAACAAGTCAAACTCGTCGTCATGCTTTCTCCTCCTCCGACGTCGGCACCGGTTTACCTGTGAGCTATGGGCTCGAATTCCCGTGTATAGAAGTCGCATCACAGACGTATTTCTGCTAAGACCAAGGTCTGGTCATCCCTCAGGGCCTACATCACCATCAGAAGCGACCAAATCGATAATGATCAAACGAAAGAAAATCGAAAAGAAACGCTATAAACTACAGTCAAAGCATTCGCGCTGTGCCCTTAAGAGAGGCTATCAAATGAAGTGCGAGATTTTTATGACACTTTAAATGTTCATTGCTTGAAAGAATTGCATGATAATTGCCTTGAGGAGCCAACCAGGTTTGTTCATTTACTTTTTCTGAGATAATTGTGCACTGGTGCTTGCGGTATATGCGGCGCTTTGGAAACCTACAGAATAGTAGCTCATGCTACACGCGTAGAAACGTATTCCAGAAATTTTACGGATGCATTTGCTGCATAGTAATGTATATCAATATAGCAGTACTACGACATTTTAATGTCAGGAACGCGTGGTCTTGGCTGTATTTCGTTTTAACGGGAAAATAAAACAGAGTGTATAGATCGTTCGGCTACTAAACTGGTGTACCGGGGTTCGAACTCTGCCGCGGCGGCCTCGTTTCGTAAGAGGAGACCGCGCGTTGTGCGGTATCAGTGCACGCTAATAATCACCATGTCGTCCAAATTGTTCCGGAGACATTCATTACGCCTTCTCTTTCTCTCTTTCCTCTTTCACTATCGCATTCTTCCCTTCCCTCATGGCGCAGCAGAGCTGTTTGCCGACAAGAGTGACAGTTACTGTGTTGTTTCCTTTCTGGCCCTAAAAAAAAAGAACCACAATCGAAAAGAAAAAAGTTTCAAATTCATTTCCTAGCTACCACGTGTTTATTTATTTTCATTTTTTCGATCCCATTTCAATCCGTATTACATAGCCAAAGCCACCGATCTCAATATGCTTTCAACAATGCGCTTCATATCTGTCAGAAATAGCATTAAAAAAACTGAATAATTCGTTCGACGTGTGTCTATTAGCACAGCATCAACTGAGACCCTTTATAGGATATTTTTTCTTCTAATAAACAAAGGAGTGTAAAAGCACATGTTGATGTACAGTGCTCAGTGCCGTGTTGGTGTAGCTTAGCGAAAAGTGTGCCTTCGAATCTCTGCGCTTATATCTAAGTAAAAAAGATACCCAGGTCACTCTCAAGGCGCAAGATTTCTAACAAGTTGTTACAAAAAAATGGGCTAGGGTTTTAACGTGGTTAAACCGATTAGACTTGGGAAAGCTTGTGCTTAGCCCGGTTGGCTGATGATGTTCTTTTGCTGGGTCGTCGGCACGTCTGGCGATGATATTAGCTCATTAGAAGAAATAATTCATGAAGACGACGATGTGCAATGCATAGCTCTATATACCTGGGGTGAAAAAAAAGAAGAATAAAAAGCTCTAGAGTGTGTTGCAGTTTAGCACGAGGCATGATCAGCTGCGGCGTTAGCATAGTGCTGTCGTGAAGTGGCCAGCCAAACTGATGTGTTCGCGCCGTCGCGGGTTCGAGTTCCAATCCTGGCAATATTTATCTATTTGTGGTTTGGTCATAGTCACCCCTAATATCAAGCTTCACGCTACTCGTTGAGCTGGTTAGACTCCGTGAAATAGTGTTTTCGAACTAAAAAAAAGGGGGTCGAAATTCAAGGTTTTTTTTTATAAAGCGATGTTTGTTGTCTCAGGGCATAAAAGGGTATGCAATGGTGCATGGCGAAGATGCTTAAATGATTGAAAAAGGGTTCGCAGATCTAATGTAGTCGAGGAGTGAATGATGATGTGGTCCCTGCGTCCATGCGGTATATGAATCAGGATTGTTCTGAGAGAGACCCGCTGTGGCCAGGTGCCGCATTCTCGTCGGCTGCAGCACCGGGCAAGCCCGCAGCGGGTGGTAAATATCGACCTCAGCATTTCTGTTCTTGCAAACTTGACACCCGGGGCGGGGATATATAAACCTTGAAACTGTGGCCACTTTCATGTCACGGCTGGAGTGCGGACAACCCCAATACATCACCTTTTGAAACATCTTGAAGAGAAATAAAGAAAAGAATAGCACATGCCCAGGAAGAGGCTAGGAAAACCAAGCGCCTAAACTGAGTAAAAAGAACAAAAATATGTAGATAAATAAAGGTTCTGACGAAGAGAAACACGAAAAGGCTGGTGTACTCTCCGTTATCGCCTAACTGTCAGCGGGGCTGAGGTTTACTACAAAGCTGGCAAGAACAGAACAAAGCTGGTTAAAGAATTTCAAGCAGCTGTAGCACCGAGAACTATTCGCAAAAGGCATCAGGTGATTAAAGTTCGAAGTTGAAGCCATATCTCAAAACCAGTCGAAAAACAAGGCGTCCTCCAATGCACCTATTGTAAAGTTTCACTTGTTTCTTTGTGTATTTTTAAGCGCAAAGCCAGAAACCAAGCACAGCTGGGGGGGGTATCATTATAAATATGCAGAAAGAACAGGAGTCCACATTGCTCCTGGCGTTCAAGATCATGCCAGTGCATTCACGTAAGTCCATCTCTTTTGGCTGGTCGTGTCCCATCATATTATCGTCCTTGGGTGTAATTCACCATGTCACACTCTAAGCCTACGTAGTTCCTGACAAACAGCAAATATTTGTTAGAACGTGGCTAAACAAAATTTTCAGCACTGAGTTAGGTGAGTGGACGACATCAGTATGGCAAAATATATGCCTGCTATATTTGTTAACATTCACATTACTTAATTTATCAAATGTTATTCTGAGCAAGTAAAATAACACCCTAGAGAAAGTTAAAATCGTACAACCGCATTAGTTAATAAAAATAATTTATTGTCGCCGCCAAGTGCAATATAACAGAAACAAGCTGGTTTAAATTTTTAATTGGCTTGTATGACTATGTATTACTAGTTATATAATTATATACGTTTGTGCGTCAAATGCTCACCTTAGCCTGGTAAGCTCTGACATGACGGATAGTACATTTATTTCATGATAGCTTCTAGGTAGCGTGCTGGAATGCATACATCCCAGTGGCTCTTACTGCAGGCCTTTTCCTCATTCTGGAAAAAAAGTTACGTGAAATCATGTCTAAAGAACACAAATTCTTGAAAATGCAAACGAAGCTCAAGTCCAATTATCGCAAGTTCGCTTACAGCTGGATGCTTTTGGCAGCAGCTGACGCAAGTAGCCGGAATGCATAATTTAAAGCAACAGGCCTTGCTAACATACATGTCACGAAGGCTAAGTTGGTGGAAAGTTCCGACTATACTTGAGTGTTTCTATTTTAGTGCTTGCTTCGTTTTCCTTTGTTTATAGTTTACCGACTTTGGCTATGACGTCGTTAAAATTCTAGAACTCGAGGAATGTCACCAGAAGGGTCGGTGGAATCTGAGAAATGCTTTAGCGAAACCCTCGGTCACGCAAGGAACCAAAAACCTTGGGCAGCTAAAGAAAGAAAAGGCTATTCAAGTACGCGGATCCCGCCGTGTTCGCAGGATTCCATACCACATTTTCTTCACGCTTCAAAGTTTAGCTTTCTTTCCTGAGGAGAGATATATAAAGTCTCCCCGACGCAGATTTTGCGGATGCGAGCTGTACACACGACGCCGGAGAGAAAATATATAGCAAGTTGGCGTGGCCTAATGGTACACAACCGGCTAACATCAACACGCCAATGTTTTGGCCTGCTGAAAGCGGTGCATTTTTGGTGGAACATGCGCCACTCGTTGGCTGTTCGGAATTCTTCCAGCAAGAAAATTTCTCTGCAGAGGCATTCGGGACGTAAAACTGCCGTGGTCGAACAAGGAAGCTTTTGCCTCTAAGTGGCTGGGCACAATTTATGGTTTGCGTTAGGCATTCATGGCTTTTTCATGAGCATTTGCATTTCTTTATATTTTTAAAAAGAAATTTCTCTCATTCAACTTTGCAATACTTCAAATGGCGCAAAAACAAAATCAATCGAGCTGTGTATACAAGCACTGCTGCTACATTATATCAGTAATCATTCGGCAGGAAGCTCTGAAGAAAAACAGCAGCGCCTATAAGCTCTACCGCAGTCACTAAAAGCCTCTTAATTCTTTTCTGCAGCTAAAGCATCGAGAATTTTTCACCCACTTTTTTGTATGTTCAGTGAATAATCTGCTCAAATTAGCAGTATTATGTCATGATACCGTGACAAAAATATCGTACCATATTACGTTAATACAAAAATGTATGCGGGTGGAATGAAAGATGAAATTAGCAAAGTACTGAAAAAAAAAGTATAACGTGATAACGTCGATCACGAGTCATTAAACTGCACATAGGGTTATTTTGACGAGCTAGGTATACTTCCACACTACACAGTGGAACAGAAGAAGATTGTATCTACTTTGTACCCGCCGCGGAGGCTCACTTTGGCTTCCGGTTTAGCTTTGGCGTTTGGCCACTGATCTCTAGGTCGTGGAATTGCATCCTAATGGTGGCGGCCCTATTTTGGTCGAAGCGAAACCTAAAAATGGCCGAATGTTATGCGTCGTCATCGCACGGTAAACAACGCCATGTAGTCTAAAGTATTCTGAAGCCCTCCACAACGGCTTCTCTAAGAGCCCAAAGTAACTTGGGGACGTTAAACCGCAAAATTCAAAATTCTCAATCAGTTTGTGCCAGTTTAAAATATTTCAGTTCGTAAGCTACACACACGCAGTACCCATGACGTTGACAGGAATTGGTCGCTTTGTTTTAATGAAAACCCTTCCATGAACAAATTATAAATGGGGTTCAGAGTTTTAGAAAAGTTAAAATCTGACCATAGATAGATGTGCGCATAGGTGCTCCTGGCTTAGACTTTTGCAAATGCATTCTAAATGCAATTCATTCACGAACCCCGGGAGAAAATAAAAATTTTCATGGTATGAAATGTTCCTTAATCTCATAATGAAAGAAAAAGGAGAAGCGCCAATTTAAACGCGTCTCAGGTCGGGGTCCCTGGTTTAAGCGCGGGGTTTTAAAGTGAAGCTGGGCGGTGTATCAGGGTCACCCAGCACGCAGGTGATGTTAGAAACAGCCATAGTGCTGCTGCCGGGTTGAAGTGCTGCAGGTTAAGCGGCACAGCTCTCGCAAGAGTAGGTTACGGGACTCGGGAACGGGAGGTAGTAGAAATTTTTGGGGTAGGTAGTAGGGCGACTGACTGGCGCGTGGACAGGTTCAATATACCTGGTTTTTCAGCGAAGGTGAACCAGAGTTTTTATAAATCGGCTTTTTGAGCTATGAAGGCGGCTTCTGCGGCACAATAATACCTGCGTTTGAGGACATGAGAAAGCATGTAAATAACGTTAACTACTTTGCCGCTTAACTAATTTCTAAATATTAACCTTTTAACTATAACGGTTAGGCTACTGGTTGCAATTAGAGACTTGTAGCCGCTTTTTAGTAATAGGCATGTCAGTTTTTAGAATTTCGGAAACGTGATTACGCTCGGTATGGTGGCCAAGCAAAATTTAGAAGAGAATTTAATTTATTTTCAGAAACATATTCAGGTAAGTTATGTTTGAGGTTGTTGTCAGCTGCAGGCGGGATTACCATCATGTTATTTTGCCGCATAGGCATTATGCAGTTACGCGTACATTTGTTAACGCAAGTGCGGAGTATGTAGTTTTGATAAAAAACCTTCAGGCCAAAGGCTTTTCACTTGAGCAGCATAATTGAGCCATTACAGCACCATGAAACACCAAAAGGCCTTGAAATGCTACAAGACGGTTCCTTCTCGCGGTGGAGAAGCTTACTGCTTGAAGTTTTTCCATAATTCGCCTCTGCATGAAGCACTCAAGCGACATTCGCTCTACTATCGCAGTGGCCTGAAATGTTTTGATGCGGAGTGTATGTTTTTTTTTAATATCTGTTCACGCACGCATTCCAAGAACTTTTATGTCGATCCTAATCTATCCCGCGGGCTGAGAAGCTCGGTCACTGAATTTCTCTTCCGCATTCACTTTTTGTAAAGTACCAAGCTGAATTATTGGTCCAGTTTTCTCTGCGAGGATTGACCAAAGACGTCATTGGGGATGTCACCTTAGTTCACCTCCAGTCGCTTTTCTTCACGCTTGCATTTTCGTTGTGCAGAAGCAGCGCTGAACAGAAAACGCGGAGAAGCAAATAAAGGTAGCGTAAACGGGTGACGTCCCCGGGCGCATTCCCGGTCGCTCCTCTACCGCATCCGCTACAGCGACGCTAATGAAACTGGGCGTCGCTAAACCAGCCGTCTCATCTTCCTTCCCAGTCTACGCACGTTCCTTGCCCTGCGCAGCTCTGTCAGTCATGAATGCATCGGCAAACACATGCACGAAAAGAATCTCCCAAGTGGGAAACTTTGTTGGACACTTTGGCACCTTCCTGGCGTTTGGCGCCAAGATGGATCTGGTTAACATCCCTGCATTTCACCCCTTTCTTTATCTATCTATGGTGCCAAACGCCCTCCACTTTATTGCTCCAGAATTTTGCATCACATTGTTTATTTAAGGGGGTAAATATTCATTATATTTTGGTCTAGTAGCCCGTGAGCAGCTAGTGCAACACACATCGGCCACACACATAATGAAATCAGATCACCTTTCAAGTTGAAAGTTGCCCAGCGTTAGGGAAATTTTAACTTCATCTTAAAATGTTCGGTGCTATGAAAAACTCAAATCAAGAAGGAACCGAGCAATTTTCTCGTCATCAAGAAGCAAGCCAGGCTGATGAGAAATGCATTTTGTTAACCGAATGGGGAGACGTATTTGTTTCTTGGGGTTCTGAGCTTTCGATATATATATGAGATGAGATTCACTTTGACTATTCACAATGACAGCGTGTGCAGGTCCTAGTTTTCATAAGAAAGAAATTGTGTTTTTAGGGCGCGTGCAGAGTGTGAAGGAATCTTAGGATTTTTTCAAATATGCATGGTTGCTGCTCTAAAGAGTTTTATTCATGTTCCAGCTTTTTGATTACTTAGTTACGCATTCAGATTCCCCATACCATTTATCCCGTTCAGTGAGCAAAATTTTCAGGGTAAAACTTCGTTTCACCTCAATTACGCCCTCCAAGCCGATTTCTCAAAAATAGAATTAAATCCCATTTGTGCCTCAAACATGCCTTGAGAGAATAATTTGCCACACCACGAGGCTGACTGCACCGCACTATAACTAACGTTTCTCTGTTACTTAGTATATAGCGGTGCTCTTAGGTAATTATTTTGTACTTCTTTTAACACTTCATCTCTCTTGCTTTGCCTAATCTGAAATTAATTTTAAATAGTAAGTTTCACAAGCCAGAGGACACAATAGAGGTACTTTCCAGGTGCTTGATAGCACTGATGTATGAGCGCTATAACCATTCTAACTTCATAGTGCTCGAAGGCAGTCAGAGAGATGAAATACATGACGGTTCTCTGAGCCTGCCGTACATTTATGTTGAATGAAGTTGTTCGAGCTATAAAAACAAAATCAGGTAGGTCAAGCACATACGTGGCGGCATTGGACGTAGGTATCATAATATATTAACAGTTTACATGAAGATCATAGGACAGCTCTAGGACAAGGTGTCTTAATGCAACCTGTCATTGCTATGTTATTGTAGTAAATTATGAGCTTGGAACAGATAATTTTATGCACCGCTCAAAAGCGAGCAGTGGCACCCCATTATCATTGCTAGAAAAAAAATTACCCTGAAAAAAAGTCACCATTATGATACTTTTAACTAAATGATATGGTTTGTGCGAAGAACAGGGCTTGAAATATAGGACCAGATTTTATACCCATTTCCGAAAAAATAAAAAGTCTGAAACGGAGGTGCGTATATGGTGTCTGACCCAAGGGGCAGCTTCTTTTGAAGTTGAAGACAACCATATGCTGAAGGCATATGGTGAACGGCATATGCTGCGACGGCAGCGTTTTGCAGGCGGCGAAATGCAGAAACACCTGCGCGCTGTAGTGGTCTAAATTAATCCGGAGTCCTCCGCCACGGCGCCCCACATACCACAAGTGTCTCTTAGTAGTACTGGTCAATACCATAAGCACACACACGTATCAATCTTATATATTCACCTATTGAATTTCATGCGGCCATCGCATCCCTGGTGCCCAAAACTCACAAGATAATGCGGCCTGTGTATAAAAAAATTGTTTCCAGCCAGCATTCATTTAACTGTTGGCATACATAATTAGCCCACTGATGGCTGTTTTCTTAGCGATGGGAGCCTTGTACCTCAAGTCAAGCCCTGTGACCTGTGATTAGGCTCTGCGCTGCAAACAAATAATTAAGGCACAAGGGACACCACTCCGTACCTCCTTTCAGACACTCCCCGAACCCTATATTCATCGTCGCCCAGCCTCACACCAATACCGTCCTCTCTGCAGCCCTCCTGCACATTTCCAGCCTGTGGCCTGACCCTGCATACCTCAACTGCCACTCACCCTGTGTTATTCTGAAGCACTGTCTGTTTCAGAACCGAGTAGAGTTTGCTTTCGTAGCACTGATTTTGCAGTAAAAGTATGGATTGAATTAAAAGCACCACTAGTAATAAGCACCAAGGCACTCCACACGTAATAGTACCATGCGTAGAATGTCATGCACGTTAAGAAGGACACGTTCGTTTGAACTCTCTGCTTTTCACAGTACCAATATCTGGCAGCTGTTTGGTCACACACGGGAGATGTCCTCGATTGGTGTGACAACCTTCACTGGAAAACAACCATTGAGTGACAGTAGTGGGTGGCTATTAGAGGCCCATCTTTCGCCGGCCCCACAGCACAGGATAAGTCTGAGTCGAAGAGTGAAAAACCAACATTTTTTTATGCAGTGCGAAGATTTGTTATATAAACTGGTTACACTTCAAACATATATGCACATGCCAAGAGTTACAATTAAGAGAGATTAGACTATAAAAAAAAGATTTACAGCAGTAAAAAATTAACGGAAAATAGACGCAAACAATATCTAAAATATTCACCAGGCGCTGAAACTGCCGTCGACCAGAGGAAGTTCCGTGCCCTCTCCCAAAGACGTCGGCTTCCAATGTGGTGCTCATTACTCCCCTTGCTAGACGTTCCGAACAGCAGTGGTTTATACCCGAGATAATGTTTTCATCAAAGCAAAGATACGGTGTTTCTGCGGCACCGGTTGTTTACCAGCGCAGAATAGTCTTCCTTTATAGACGCACTGCGTCACTCCGGTGTTAAGCCCGAAGCCGGGGCGCATACAAATACAGCCTTGACGGCATAAACACCCACTCACTCTCCACTCATCAAGGTGACTCAGGGCTTTTGGCATTCGACTGCTGATCCCAAGGTGGCAGGTTGATCCCGGCCCTCAAAGTGCTCCCATAAACAATCGTCGACCGCAGAGACAGTTCTGGATGGAGGGGCGTTACAAAAATTTTACAACAAACTTTCACCAGACGTTTAAAACCCCCGGTAGTCTAAATTAGTCCGCGACCCTCCAATATCTAGTTCCTCGTAGTGCATTTGTCTCTTAGTAACGTTAAACCACAAATTTTTAGTTCAAATTTTTTTCTCACTCTCCTGTTGGCGCGCGCTTACTCACCGGTGAAGAGAGAAGTAAATTTCGAGAACAATGGGATCCCTTCTAATCGAGCCGTGAGCTGAGGCCTCTGAGTGATATAGGAAGAGAATCGCCGTTAGCGCATACATTCCAACACGCTGCGCCGGCAACCAGTGGAATGCTCGCCATTATTAGAGAATCTTCAATGATCCGCACAATCTACCAATGTGCTTGAGTTCATGGCTTGCGGTTCCTTTAGCGTGGGTTCATTTTACAGCAGATCCTAAGGAACGCAACTCAGTCGATACAAGCACAGCGGACGGTCCTGTGCCACTGCGGCAGTCTCACAGTCTCACAGGCGATATGAACTAGGTTTTAGCAAAGCGTCAGCACATTTCTGTCCATTCGTCCGGACAACGGCTGTCACTTGTCAAGAGAGAAATGAGTGAAGAGTAGCCATGTGTACTGCTGATGGAACTGCCATAAGGGCCTGGCTTGCACTAACGCATGATCATCACCACCGGTTATGTGCACTGCAGAACAAATCCCGTTAACGACTATTTCCAATTAGTCCTGATCTCCGCCAGTCGCCACCGCCACCTCAGATGAACAAGCTTTCGAATTTCTTCTGGCCAGCTCACGACTCTGCCCCATCGGACCTTGTTCTTCCCTTGAAGTCAACTTTTCGCTTCTAGATAAGGTCGGTTACCTCACCTATACTTTACGTGCCCCGCCCAAGTCCATTTATTTTATGCTTCTCTACCATTCAGTTCCTTCTAGCGGTGCTTATCATTTTACTTTTTGCTGCCAGCCGCGCTAGCGCCATTAGTAGCAGACGGCGCATGCGCGCTCCTGTAGAAGCCAATGCTCTTTGTTGGAGAGCGCACCTGTAGCCCGTAATGGAACTCTCTTTTGAACAACTAAGTTGCTGGTGCCGCTTCAAGCCTCGAAACTAGCGGCGACTTTATAGTTACCTCCTAAAATGTCAAGACAAAATGAGCACCGCTGCCGCTGCGCAGAAGGACAGCGAAAATGGCGTCTAACAAAAGTCTTTATTTCACTGACTTGCGCCCACAATGGACTGAATCACACGGTGGCGGCGTAGCAACAAGGCAATATTACCCTCTCTACAAATAATACGAAATGTATTGCATGAAGCCAGGCTGCCTCTCAAGTCAATTCAATTGAAATCAATTTTATTCACCACAGGGGACCACTCATGGGTCTGGGTCCCAGCCGATCACCACATGGATGAATAAGAGCCCAATGATATTTCCGGCATATTTTCATGCAGCAGTATTCGTTGTATGGATGCAATTATTCCGTTAAACGGCAATCACCTTAGCAAAAGGTTAAGGCCCTTCGAGCTGACAATCCATAGGACACACCAGGGGCAAAGTCTAGGCAAGCCCGTATCAAATCCGTGCGGGCAACAGCAATGCACATACCTCGCCAGAGCTTTAAAACAGGCTGGCGGAGACGTCGACCTGATAAAGTGATCGTATGATCTGGGTTCGGGAGCCATGCTTCACGGCAAAGCCAAGAGGAGGATAGTCTATGTAGGGGCCATGAAGGAGGCACAAACACAAAAAGTGTAAAGAGTTTTATGTACAAGTATTTACATGGCGAATATTCGAGGAATTTTTTTGCACAAGACAAAGCGTTAGTTAACACATTTGCATGCATTATATAAAGACCTGATGAGTATGTCTCTTTGACTCGACGAATTGCGCCCAGCCTTCGGATCTGGGTGGGTTATCACTGGAATCACGGATGAGATAAGGAGGTCTAAGCGGCAAGTGCACGACATCGCAGTCGTGCTATAAACCAGAAAGGTGCGCTTGATGATTCCACAAAGCACAAGCGCGATTCGCGCAACGCGTTCTGGATTGGCCAGGTTGCTGAGAGGTTATGAGTTCACTCCTCCAGGATCATCTAGGAACCGAAAGGTTGTCGGCTACGCAGCAGCCACCAGCATCTGTTAGTGAAACCGTGGAGGCAACCCCCTGTGCTCTTCGTGACGTCAGCAGCTTCATCCGTATCTGGAACCAAGACTGTCTTCCAATGTCAGAATATCCGGAAAGAAGATGCCACCGAGTATTCCGTCGCTGTATGCTTCCCAGCAGGGAACAGTACATTGTCTAGCATGAAGGCTGAGGCACCCTTTGTTGCTGCGTGACATCAATTGATTAAGCGCTTGGATGGCTTCGATCATCTAAGGTACGCCGAAGTACGCCAGTCCTAAGAATGAGCAGACATGTGTGAGACGCGCGCGACTGCGGAACTCTTGAATCAGTCAGTTGCTGAAGTAGATCAGGTCTAGCGCTTCTCCGCGTGAATTTTCCCGCTACACCATCGATGCAGTCCGAGCTTCTTGGATCGCTTGCGTCTCCTCTGACCTGCGTAAAATGAAGTGGAAAGATGTGTAATATCAATGACAGCTCGAGAAAACGAGGGCGCGAATAATGGCTGAAATTCAGAAGATCCTAAAGCGTAAGCCTCAACGTGGCCGCGTAGATTCAGACAAGTTTTCTTAACTTACTAGCTTTGAATTTGCATGGTTAATACGTAAATTAGCTGAATAAATTTTCTTTCCGGTAGTCTGCACAAGCACGTAAGAATGACTTCTTCAGTGTTGCGCAATTTGTATCAGAACTTAGTCGGTCACAGCTACTGGTGAAACCAGCATAAGCTGATAGCAGCCCGAAAACTTCAACAGCTTGCTGTGTATTTCATTTGTAAGTTTTGTGCCTTTCTTAGTTTCCAGAATCACCGTATGCACCTGATGAACAGTTCGTACAGAGACTTCGAGCGCAACCTCGAGCTCGATCCAATCATATACTTTATAACTTACATCGGCAAAACGATAAATCCCCCTTTTACCCACCTCGGTCTCGCACCTATTGTGGCTGCCATGCAACATAAAAACGAAATCAACTCTCCAGCAGACAACCATCATGATGGCATAAATCTGAAATCAAAGCCAGCCTGGTAGGCAGTGTGCTACAGGTGTCTGTGGAACGAATTCATTCAAAAACCTTTTGAGAACTCCGTTCAAATCGCACTTTTTTATCAATACATTACACACCTTAAAGCGAACCTAATTTGCTTTTACTCGCGACGCATGGTGCATTTTCTTCTATGGAACAAGCTCTTAGCGATGGGACTGAGTAGATTGACTATATTTATAGGCACGTGCTATTATTACCCATAGTTATTGTTAGTTCTTCACAAAACCTCTCACAGGTTTTGTTGCTGTGATAGGTTCGTGAAAGGCACCATGTAAAAGCGCATATTGTGGCCGAGGCTTAGTCGTTTACCTGCAGTGCGGCATTCTTCAGTTATTGAACTCAGCATACTCTGCATAAGACGCACCGGCATGGTTGTGCCGGGCAATCAGTCTTATCGCTTCTAGTCTCTTAGTATCGAGTTTCTGCAATTGCTGCTGCCTTTTTTGGTGAACTTAACGCTGAATGTAAACTAAATACAGAGGCCAGAATTTATCAGATTATCACCTCAGGAATAGCTGCCAAAAAGGGCAAGCGGCTCAAACTGCTGAACTTACATTATCGCGATCAACGTCCACATCCCTCTCACGTGACCTGCCTACCGTGGACGGAATACGTGACCTTGGTCGACACATCCATCACTGTCGTCGAGTGCAGAGGATGAAGAAAAGCCGCCTCTACGCGTCTACCGGGAGAGAGGGAGTCTTCCACAAGCTCGCAGAATAAGCACGACGAGCTCCTCCGAGCAGCCAGCATGTCGGTAGAGCGTCGAATGCGTCGCGTGTTCGAACCGCGGAGAAGAACGCGCACTTGGCGGAGCGCAGCGGCAGACCACGCGCAGGGCTTCTCAACGTACACTGTGGCGACCAGGAGAGAGCGACTCCGGCTCCGGCTGCTGCCCGCGGCCGGCGAGCGAGCAGAGCGCTCCCTGCCGGCGCCCTCGGTCCCGATCGCCGCGCCCCGCCGTTTCCCGAGCATGCACGCTCCGTAAACAGCGAGGGCGGGTGATTACGCGGCAAATCGCTCCTTTCCGCAGGTTTAACACTTCTAAAACGTGGCAGGCCTCTGTAGAGCCCAACATTCACGAATTACTCACCAGCTTCTACCACCATTGTCATAACTAACCAAATCGGATATGTTCGCTGTTCTGGGCACTCTAGAACAAAGACCTCTACCTCATCCTACTCCAGCTGCGCCCTCCTGCTAGAGCCAACTTCCTAATCACATCCACGTATCTAACCGTCTGCCGTTCCATGCAGCGCTTTCTATCTGTTAGGACCCACCCATCCATGAGAAAATTCAAACGGTTGATGTAGAAGCGTTTGTTCTGCATGAGCTGCTATCCGTAAAAGTTAGTGGTACAAATATTTCCGGCCGCCATGTTCCGAACTTTATACTTGTTTGAGCGGTTGCTTCCTTGATTTATTTATTTATTTATTTATCTATTTATTTATTTATTTATTTATTGACTTAATGACATCTATAGGAATGAAAATACCCATATAGGCTCAGCCTTACGATGGTAAACACAGTAACCGTACAGACTCTACGAATAGCACTAATAAAATCTTAATGACAGCTAGCAACAACCCAAAAAGCACAAAAAAACAGCCTGCATTGGGCAAGTAATATATCATAAGTAATGTAACGCGACAAAGCAGGCTAGTTCGTATTGCACTGTAGCTTTGCTGTGCTGAGTGGATACAAGGACGAAACGAGTCCACGTCCAGTCATTGTCTCCTTTCGTCCTTGTAACCACTCAGCGCAGTGAAGCTACAATAAATTAATGTAACATAATATTATGTACTGGAGCTGAGAGTTCGAATGGATAATTATTCCTTGGACAAGTATGGTTAAGTCTTCCGCAAGATGTTACTTACTAGAGGCATTGCTTATTCAGTTTAAACATACACACAGAAATAGAGTATCACCATCCAAATGAAGGGGGGCAGATGTCTCTTCTTCATTTTTTTCTTCAATAAACGCTGCGCCTGATGGCCTTCAGCGATTATATCACTGAAATCTTTAGCTGGGTTCCGCGATAATGTCCGTGTGACCATAATTGCCCCGTTGAACGTTGTTATGAAATATTAAACATTGCTGGACTTCAGCGAGCGTTGAAACTGGTCAGACAGCGCGGGAATAAAAACGCAGCAATACCAGGGCGCACTCAAAGCGGTGGCTTGTCTATGAAGAGGCTATGAACCGGGCATAAAGAAAAAAGAGTCAACGAAGTTTTATGTGCAAATATTTAAATGGCGAATATTCAAGGAATTGTTTTAGCCAAGAAAAGAAGTGAAACAGTACAGTTCAGTTCGTTACATACAGATTCTCGCAAGAGCAAAGTGCCGGCTGCAGTGCCTCGCGGGGAAGAAAACCCTGCGCGGCCAAGAAAGAGGAACGCGACTCCTAATCCCACAAGGAATAGAATGCAGCGGATAAGCCGAGCTCTCTGTGATGTACGCGTTCCTTCCGAGGGTGGTAATTGGATTCTGCACTATTATTAATTAGCGTCTACGCAGCGGGTGCCGCCGCTGTTACCACGAAAGTGCGTGGTAGTAGGGCGAGCTCCGCGCTCGCCGTTTGTCGCGCTACTAACGTGGCAGACCAGGATGAGCGGCTTATTAGATAAGCATCGGTAGCCTCCGGTTGGACTACAAGTCGAAAGGGTTCTCCTCTGTCCAGGGAGAACGGAAATGACGACAGTGGTGCCGACTGCACTTACGTTGTAGAGATGTGTGGTGTAGTACAATGTCGAAAAGTTTTGTACTTTTACGCATGGCATTCGCGAATTCAGATCGCACCAGCCTCTCCTTTCGTCACCGTTATGGAGCCGTGCAGGTTGCCAAAAATCTTAAGGCCTTTTTGGACACAATGGCATTCAATTACGGCGACCTGTAATTCTAAATATTTTTATCTTGCCACTAGTATGTGAACATCATGGGTTTTTTAAACCAGACTGGCGATTGTACTTAGGAGTGCTGAGAGATTAGGCCGCAGTGAACAATCATGACTGTGTAAGCAAAGATGGCCCCAGTCATGACATTTAAAGGGACTGGTGTCGACAGATCGCAAATGCAGAAGAAAAGTCTTCACAATAATTCTTCATCTTGAATAAAGGAGAACAACTATCAGAGACTGACGACACTAGTTGTCAGAAAGTGACGTGCACGTAAAAAGACTAGGAAATTGAATCGAAAAACGAAACAGGAACTATGCTGCTGCCTACTGTGCCCTATACATAAAAGGGGAGGTAAGGGGCGATGTTTATTAGAGGCCTGAATATCGGGGGTTGTTATAATTCACGCTCTTTACCGTGTGATTTTTAGTGTTCTGGAAGCTCATGAGAGTACGTAGATACTACTCAAATAAAGGCAGTAATTAGAGGCAAAAAGGAAGTGACGATCAAGATGACGACGAAAAGCCTTTACTTATTCGTGAAACAAGTTGTTCTCCTGGTAAACGGAACTTCCCCAAGTGCCTTTGGGGACAAGCTTCATACTCACTGCAGCGTGAGATATTTAAATAGAGCACAACACAATCCACGAAGCACAAGCACGTAGCGCGTTATGGAAAGGGAAAATTACTTTCGCTGGATCAACTTCTTTTTATCAGTCCCTCATTTTAACAAGAACCCCTTTGGTGGGTGGCCGTCACACGCTGCCGTCCCATCGTGACAAGGACGAAACAGTCGACCCCAACTAAACTTCTTGTTTCTCAGTGTCGTATGCACACAGGACGAGTGCTGTGTTCCTCCCTCTTCCTTCCCCGTCTTTTGCGCTGTTACCCTAAAGAATGTATAACCAACTCGCCCGTTCAGCAGTAGTTATTATACTTTGTCTTGCGTGCTGCGTGGTGCGCGTTTGGACAGAAGGAACAGAAGCCCAAAGCCTCTTATGCGCTAGGATTAACTAGCACCACTAGGCAGCGGTTGAAACCAAAAATTGCGTATTTTATTGGTGCGGTCAGTGCTATACCATATTTCTTGCCAACGCTGGGGGTGTGAAATTTTGTTAGGAACAAGAGCGAATTTGCTGCAACTATTTATACTGTTATTATTGTAGCCAACGGCACTTTGTTGATCAGATTGGCATGCATCAAGCGACTGCAGCGCCTACAGTGCTTCGTGTTGCTTTCTCTGCTGTAGCTTGCTCTGAAGAAAACAACAAAACGAGCACTCGTTACTTCATAGAAGCATAGTAGGACTTATCGCGAGAAAATCGCAAGGATATTGGACGCTCGTTGTCGAAACCATAGCAGAGAACCTAAATACATTCGAATTTGCTTCTTTAAGAATGTGGTTAAGAAGACACATTAGTTTATTTTCATACCCAGCCGAGAAAACAAAGAAAAATGCAGGCGGTTACAACATCTACTCAACTCCGGGCCCACGTTGGGATGAGGGTGATAGTAAAAAAACACAGAGTGGCCGCAAAACTTCCACGAAGCGAACCAAAAGCTACGGACATGGGGAGTGAGGAGAGGAATAAAGTCAACGAAAACGCATCCTCATCATAACCAATTTGGTTTCACAACTATAGCATTGGATGCTTCAAAGCGGCCGAAATGAATTCACCAGCTGCTCAGAGCTATCGGCTTCCTCCAAAGGCGTTCTCAGAGTAGGGGTTCAAAATGAACTCGTTTTAAGTTTATCGCCTCATTCTTCGCTTCCTGCGCATTATTCTTTTCGGAGAGGAGTTTGCACTGCCCATGTGAGCAGCGCACGTAGACCTTAGCCCATCTTCAGCCTTCCCGGTTTTAAAGCTGAATCCTTAACGAGACAAAAAGAGAGTTATGAGTGCGCACCGCGAAAATTATCCACCGAGGGCTCTCGCACAACCATTTTTTTTGGTTTAAGCTCCTTGTCAGGTGCAGGGTTACGTACCGTGGTTATTTATACGAACATTTTTTATTCCCCTGGCCACACACACGAAGCTTTAAACACACTGTGCTTGAACCATTCATTCAAGCCACCTTCTTTCCTTGCACTGCGTCTTCTAAACAAACGTACTACTGCGTGTACCGGCGATGCGTTTCTGGAGTACCCGATGAAATTTCCGGCGGCAAAAGAGCAAAGGGAACGACGACACCGCGGAGAGATGTGAAAACGCAACTGATCTTTGACCGAAAAATCGGGGCACTGAATTGATTTTTTTCTTTAGCAAACTGCATTCCGCGCCGGACAGCTCTCGACCATGTTTCGTCTTCCTGAAGTTCCTTCCACCCTTTTAAGCTTACGTTTTCGTGGTTTGTTGTATTTATGATTATTTCCTTCTTGCTTTCGGCAGCCAACGCAAGCAAATTGGCGAAGTACGCGACCCATAAGCGTCAGTCAGCCTCTCTTAAAATACATGTCGTTGTATCTCCCAGAAAGCGCTCGAGCTTTCTCCTCCAGCCACAAGCGAAAGCGCGATCATTTCATTCACTGACAGACATCACACGACAGACGAATGCCTTATCGTTTCGCATTTCGATGGAGGCGAAAGGCTAAGGCGCCCGTGTGCTGTGCGATGTCAGTGCACGTTAAAGATCCCCAGGTGGCCGAAATTATTCCGGAGCCCTCCACTACGGCACCTCTTTCTCTCTTTATTTTTTCACTTCCTCCTTTATGCCTTCCTTTACGGCGCGGTTCAGGTGTCCGCCGCGATGTGAGACAGATACTGCGCCAGTTCCTGTCCCCAAAAACCAATTGTCCCATTTTTTTTCGCGACGTAACGCGTTCGCCAGTGGGATCAGTTGCTGCTTTGAAAATAAAAGATTCGCTTCGAACGAAAACAAATGTCGAGAGGAAACAGCGAAGAAAATGTTTCTTCACATGTAGTCGATGTGCAGCGGCACCATTTTACTCAAGAATTTCACATCAGATAATTATGATTATCTGCACGCCTCTTTTTCAGTGAGTTGTGACTTAAGTGCGAAAAGCATCTCGAATAGGTTGCAGTCGAGCAGAAATTTCTGAAGATTATCACTACTAGTGCTAGGCTCATAAAGTAGTTCTCGTTTGGGTTTATGATGTTTAACGTCTCAAACCAACACATACTATGAGAGACGCCGTAGTAAATAGATCCGGATAGTTTCAACCACCTGAGGTTCTTTAATTCACGCTGGCTTCGCGCAGCACACGGACCCCTAGCATTTCGCCCTCATCGAAATGTGATCACTGCGGTCAGCATCGAAATAGCTTCTTTTTGGGTCTGCAGCTGAGTGGCATAACCTCCGAGCCACCGCGGGTGCTCATAAAGTAGTGCTCTGCGCAACACGTAGGTACAAAGAGAGACCAGAACACGAAAAGCGCTACTTACAGCTGCCCTTTTCTCTGAGTTCAAAACAGTGCTTGTCCTGTCCCAGTCTGTATTTCTGTCTCCATGTGGCACTGAGAACTACTCAACAAATCTGCAATTGACCCAATAACGTATTCATGGCGGCAGTAGATCTGAATAGAGAGATGTCAGGCCGTACAGGGCTAATGATGACGGTAATGTATTGATACGTACTTCCTGCCATGTCGTGCCTATGGTAGTAAACGAACATTTATGTATGTTTTAGATGTGTCCGCATTGTAGGTCGTAGCTCAGGGTTGTTGCTGAGGGCAGAGACGTTCCTCCCGTAAGCCTTCAACGAACGTCAGGTTATATAGAGGACTTTATCGCTGAAATTTTCTTTCTTTTTTTTACAAATACATCGAGAAATTTTCGCATCCGAAGTTTCGAAGTTCAAGAGCGACCAAGAAGCCGAGTGCTAAATAAGAATGAAAAAGCAAGGCATCAAAAGAGCGCAAATAGCGACCCGAAGATCATAAGAGGACGGAAGCCCCATAAACAAGCACTGGGAAGATAATCCTGTAATTATACAGTCAGTGACATGGTAAATCACATTACATACACACGATGACCGATCTGTCTCGCCGTCAAAGAGCCTGGTGGATTTGATTTTTTTGTGGCGTCAGTAAGGCTTCTCAGCCCAACTGCTTCAAGAAAAATTCTTACACATTGCAGCAATACATGCGATAAGCCAATAAATCACATAATTGCATAGACAACCGCCATTTTAGCTGTTCCCACTCCAGGTAGGCCTCGCCCTTTCTGCGTATCACACATAGCGTAGCATTCACGTGGCTATTCGTCGAATTAGAGCAAGATTGAAAGCCGTGGATGCCTTCTACTTATTCTTGTAATACTGTACTCTAACAAAATAAGGTGAAACGCTTGAAACTGCAACTGCTGCTGCTTGATAACATTGATTGCTCGTTTCTACTTTGCTACTTATTCTGATTTCTTTTGAAGACATTGTTACCAAATCTTTATATGAAGTGTTAAAAAAAGTCTGAACTGTTATTTTGTCAGTTTTCATATCTCTAAATGTTTCACTCTGAGCTCCTATCACATATAACTACTATCGCGGTATTAATTATTGAGGGGAAAATGCGCAAAAAACAAAAAACGATGAAATGAAGAACTCTTCTGAATCAAGAACATATAGCCTCTGTTTTTTTTTTTTAGGGGGTCAACGCCAGCAGCAAAAGAAACAAAGAACCCTGCTCGTCACAAACTTACGCACAAAGAGAGAGAGAGAGAGAGAGAGTAATATGAAAAAAAGATCAGCGCGACAAACGATGGTTTCATGGAAAGAATGAACAAAGAATAAAAGAAGTTTACCATAAAACCGGAAGTGTTTTAGAAGCGTGCTCATCTCCCCCATTTCTCCATCCACCTCTTCGGTTCGAGTAGAGGGACAACGATGTGCGACTAATTGCAGAGGAGAGGGATAGGACAGAGCGTGCGGTTGTTCCTCCATGACTGACGCTAATTGCCTAATTGGCGGCGACAGCGACAAATGTACTCGGCTCATCTCTCGAAGCGGGCAACCACCGCGTTTCGGCATTTGACGGGCGTCTGTTTGAGACAATTAGCGATATATAATGCCGCCAATGCCTTCCGTATGGAATGACAAAACTTAGGACATGTCTCGTTTGCCACCACAGGCAACATACAACAGCTTCTACTTTAAGCAGCATATCACATGTGCATTTCGTAATGTGAGGTAGGAACATTATCAATAAGACTTACAAACAAGCCGGACTCCAGCCTGTTATCTACAACTTTGTGTCACATGCACGTACTTCTTAGTAAATATGTTCCGAATCAATAATAGATCTTTCTGAAGTTTTCTTTCTAAACGCACAACTTTTTTGGGTGATTATAATGTGTTTTGGCTAGAAAAATGACTACAACATCGGAGTAAAACAACCAGCATGGCTGAAGCCGAAAAGCGACTATTTTTTCCTTAATTGTCGCATGTAATGATACCAAAATCATGGACGAGAGAACATCCCTGTGACACCCATATCCCTGCAAACCTTTTTAAGTTTATTGATTTGAATTCTGCGCCATACTGCCCTTCCGTCACCAACGTCTGTGTCTCTGAATGAAGCCAGAGCCACGCGACATCAATAATTCTAATTGAATATATCAAGCGCCTCCGTACTTAAGCGAAAACGTTTCTAGTCTCATTACGAGAAAAGCCGGCGGCGTTTGTTAATAAGTTAGTGTGTGCAGTCGCAGACGGTACAAAAAATCTCAGCGATGGCGACAAAAATGCGATGACGTCATCAAGCAGCCGTAGGATTGCACCACTCACTGGCCACCTCCAAGCAACGGGGTGCACATCATCCACCCATTTCTACACCTCAGACGCTTCACCGCGCGCCACCGCCAACCTTCACCCTGGAGAAAAATTCTGTGGTTTGTTTGCGAAGCTTCGACTTGGAGTAAATGCCTTCATTAGAGTTAAAGCATCAGCGTAATTATCGAGGGTAAATCCGCCTGCTTTCACAGAATTGTACCATCAGATGTCTGGTCTTCCGGTAATTAAAGTAAAAATTTCTTATAAACCTTGCATATGTCAAGCAGCGCAGCACGGATGGACACGGGGCCTTTTTGGGTGATAGGTAGGACACACGGTCATCTGATATATGAGGCACTCGCGTGCTACATGTCGCTTAATGATATCAATCGGGTCAGAGCAACAATAGCTTGAACTTCTTCATACCAACTCTGAAGTGCGGAAGATAGTCCTAATTAGCCATATAATTAACTAACCTAACACACGCACTTCCGAAAAGGAACGCGATATTGCGACAGAGAGAAGCAAGAACGGCGCTCTCGGAGGCCATGCAGACCGTAACAGAGGACCCCCGTAATTCAGGCTATGTTGTAGCCGTATGGCTGCGCTTGGGTAGATGCCAATGAATAATTACTCCCTTATGCTGTAAATATCTCTAACTGTGCTGTTATGTCGGAATTCATCGACGGTGGTAGTCTTCTCCCCTTTGCACCCTGTCTTCCGCATAAGGAAAGTCCGACAGCCATACGAGAGGCCATCGCTAGTCCAGAGCGAGAAAGGCAGAGAAGAGGGTGGAGAAGGGTAGTAAGGGAATGAGCTCGACAGGAGAAACAAATAAAACATGAGATGGGCTGGAGCTTCTCCCATCCTATCGAGCGAGGACGGGGCACGAGCGCTGTACACCAATATATGCCTCCAGCACTTCTCGGAGTCGCGCGTCGGCGGCTCAAAAGTGGCGGAGCAGCGGCAGTGATGGCGACGATGGCGTCGGCATGCAGAGGAAGATGCTCCCATTGACGAGGACAACCACGCAACGCATGGCTTTGCGTCCTTTCCGGCACGGCGGCGCTGAGCGTGACGCCCATTAGCCTGAGCCGGTCGTTCGGGGAAAGACCCTGATTGCGCCGGGGTGCCGGACAAGCCAGCTTTTGCCGCTGCTGGTCGCTGAGGCTAGCCATTGAAGGGAATTACGAGAGGAAGCAGGAGTCGCCCGCTGGTTCCGCGAGACGGAGGCGAAGAAAGCCAGGGACGAAAGTTAGGCGCCGTTTAGTTATACGCGTACTATGGATCGAGGCATCGCCTTAGAGGCCTAATGTCTGCCCTGAGGCGTATTTAATGAGTGGCTTTGGGAATAATCGACGGGCAATATTTGTGAAGGAAAACACTCATTAGTTAAAAAAAATTATTCGTTAATTCGTCACCTTAATCGCAACCCGATGCTATCTTGTTGGTTATCGGCATGTTAAAGCGTTCAAAGAGGAGTCTTTGAAACATCGCCCTCCTCTGAGAGCCTTGTGTCTTTTTCAAAATACGTTAGCTCAAAAAGAGTGCTTCGTATCTGTTACTCTTGTCAGCCTGCGGTTGGCCATGGAAACATTTTAGTTCATGGCTGCACATGAACTTCGAGCGCTCGGGGTTGACAAAACCCCTACTTACTAATTGCGGACCAAGTATGAAAACTCTGGTTTCTACGTCCATTAATGAGACCGACGGATGGCGTCAATCTTTTAATGTCGCAAGTTTTGTTCATGTAGGCTGAGCGAATAGCACAAGGTTCGGAACGATGACCAGAGACCGGCGTTTTTCTGCATTGCTTCTCCTTGTGCGGCGCGCCGAAAGGCAGAACTTCCCGTTATCCAGACATTTGTGCATAGAAAAACAAACACCAAAGAGACGCTGCTTGTTCTTTGCTAGCCCAAGGACTCCAGTACCGCACTAAAGCCCTCAGCACGCTATTCAGCGTTCAACGCCCCAATAAAATGCGTTATTCTATCGGTGCTTATTCGGGTACCACTCGCATTCATATGACAAGAAAATACTAATCTATGCAGCCAAGCGCACTTAAACGACATTCAGTTTATTGTCTCCATTTCACTCTCAGAAAGTGCCCGATACTGTGAGAGGCAGCGTGCCCTTTCCCGCGCTTCCTACATTGGACTGTGGCTACCGTGTGGAGCTCGACCGGGAGAAGGCGGTTAAACACGGTGCCTCACTGATCTGTCCAAGACTAAAGAGCGCGCGCGCGCCTCTCGTGGATGCCTAGTCAAAATATCGTTTACGATAGCGAGGCAAACATAACGTCTCTAAGGGGAAGAGACGATGCGCGGAGAGGGATGGGGAGAAATAGTAGGAGAGAGAGAGAAATCACAGAGAACAGAATGAAGGGCGTGTGGGCTTCCTGAGAGAGAGGTCATTACCTTTTCTATCCTGCTGCCACCTATATTTTCCTCCTCCAGTTCGGCTTCGGTTGTTTTCACGAACTGGTTCCTTGCGGGCACTCTGAGCTCGCGCCTCTCCCCCTCAATTTTGCCTCCCTTCTCTTCCTCTTCCTTGGCGTCCCCTCTCTGTTCTTGTCTTTCCTTCTTCTCATCCACCTCTACTTCGCCCACAAACCTCGGGCTGCTAGAGAGGGGTAATAGGGCGTCTCAGGCCCTAAGTTGGTCTTCTATTCAGGATTGAAAAGATGGAAGCGGAGAAGTTAACGGCTCTCCAGTTCTCGCCGGCATTCTGAAGGCAATCGCATCCGCACGCTGCGTCTTATAAATTACTTCCGGTCATGCCACTGCCACCCAGCAGCGAACTCCGCCAAGGTGTCGCTTCGTGCGCGAACAGCGCGCTTTGCCAGAGGTTAAAACTTGTGCCTCTCGAGCTGCGTGTAGAGAAAACGCGCAAGTAGATTGAAAGACAGTGCCCTGGAGGCAGTGGAATAGCAGCTGGGGGAGGGGGTTGTGACAGTGGAAGATTTGTTACATGCGCGGTGCGCGCAAAGCCGCTGATTACGACGTCATCCTGATGAACTGAGGTTGTCGACACGCGGCAGAGGGAGTGAGAGAGAAACTGTGTGCTTAGCACGCATCCCTGTTCTCCTGCTTCTTCCCATTTTGGTGCTCTGTCAATTACTCTTATGCAATACTGCGGCAATGGGAACCTTGTGAAACGAAGGTAGTTCGCGCCACAACCAATACGCTGTGCGCACTGTCACGCTTTATCAGTGCTGAGTCTTTGAAGCCGTTCGTTGTGCGTGTGCAGAGGTTCTCTACTTGTGTGCTGTGTAGCGAAACTGTAGGCACAGCTCGCGCCGTGAACAGAGTATGTTACACTTGATGCTGGCCCTTTTTGAAGTGGCACCTACCCATGATGTGGGACTGGCCTGAAAGTGGCTATGGGTGACAAAAAAAGTTAGAGTTATGATTAAGAATATACTGTGCGTAGCCGCGCGTAGCTTCCATTCTTGAGTGCCTGAATGAAGAACCACAACCAGCTAGCAAGGTAGAAATAAAAATAAATGCAGATGTTTTGTCGTAGTAATCGCTGCACCATGACAGAATTCATAAAATGAAAGAAGGTCAGAAAGATGATACCCCATTGTCAAGCGGACCAATTCAATTTTTACCTCCTGGGGTTCATCAAAAACACTGACATCGCCCATGAACCATGCAATAAGCATTTTTTTCCATTTCATACCCCCCCCCCCCCCCCTCCCGCGCGCATCCGAATGGTGTAGAGCTTGAAATACAGTGGTTCAGATAACTGTGGAATTAATTATGACAGAGACACGTGCTACAAAACTCATCGATACACGGTACAGCATGGCTTCCCGACCAAATACGGTTCTATACGCATGAAATTATTGCACGAATTTTGAAAACACAACACTTGTGACTAGAAAGTGCACAATGATCCTGACAGAAAAAGCCACGCCACCGCGGTGGCTCAGTGGTTATGGCGCTTTGCTGCTGACCCAAAAGACACGGGTTCGATCCCGGCTGTTGCGGTCGAATTTCGATGGAGGCGAAATTCTAGGGGCCCGTGTACTGTGCGCTGTCAGTGCACGTTAAAGAACCCCAGGTGGTAGAAATTTCTGGAGCCCTTCACTACGGCATCCCTCGCAGCCTGAGTCGTTTTTGGACGTCAGACCCAAATAAACCAAACCAAACCAGAAAAAGCTGGAACAGAGTTCAAAGCGAGCTATCTTTACTTTCTGCCTCCATGCAATGCAAGCACACGTACACGTTTCAAACAACAGTAATTTGATAATTATAGTCAAATGTTTTCATAAATATGGCAGAAACTTATAAATGGTATAGTAGAATACATTTAACAAATAGACTTTCAAGCGTATTTCCGCAATAAGTGTAATGAGTGGACGACAAGAGTTTCCTATGTTAAAGAAACATAATAAGCATGCAAACATCGTTTTTCAAATACCGAACAATTGATCATCAGCACGCCAACTGTGCGCAGCGATACGGCTAGGAAAACAAGTTTGCATACTTTTTTATGTTTAAAAAAAAAACAAAAAACGTCCTAGTCCTGATTCGGATTATTGTTTGACCAGGAACTCGGTCGAGATTCTAAGCTTTAACCAGGACAGCATAAGTTAGTGGGACGAGGCCAAATCGATTACCAACTTGAAACAGTCTTGGTGTAAGTGGAAGCCTTTAACTGGGAACCTCCTCGTTGTAGTATATTTTATTTCGAGAGGAATTACTGACTAGTATAAACCTGGTACAATTTGTTTTCCTGCAGCTGCGAAGTCAGTGAGAAAGGTGGTTTTCCTCTCTTTCCGTGTAGGGCTTTGGTCAGGTGAATGATAGAGAGCAATTACTTCCTGGCTGAACGGAACACGTAAGCTGCGTTGTGTTCTGGACCGCCTTGATCGTCGCCCCTTCACAGAGGCCAAGGTTTTCGGTCCGTGGCCACAACAGTCGACTGCCATCAAGGCTTACAAGGCACTGTTTTGCTTTTTTACAAGCGACTGCCTTGATTGACAGATTGTGACTGTGTTTCCCGTTCTTTCTCTCTTCCCACTTTAATCCCCTCATTCCCTTCCCCAGTGCAGGGTAGCCAACGGGAAACCTTTGTGGTTAACATCCCTGCCTCCCCCCCCCCCTTTATCTATTTTTGACTGAAACCTGCTCCACAGTGGAGGTTCCGTCTAAAATACATTGCACCAATATCATTAATTGTGTTTTTTTTATAAGTACACCACAAAAAATCTGGAAGAAGTGAAGCTTAAAAAGTTAAAGTTTTATTGACTACCATAACTATCATTACTGACTAGCATAAACCGGGTACAATTTGTTTTTTCTGCAGCTGCGAAGTCAGTGAGGACGCTGTATAGGTGGTTTTTCTCTGAATCCGTGCATCACTGTGCTGAGGTGGATGGTAAAGAATAATTACTTCCTGACTGAAATCTACTCCACATTGGAGGTTCCGTCTTAAATACATTGCACCAATATATTTCTTGTGTTTTTTTATGAGTACACCGCAAAAAACTGGCGGTGGTTTAGCTTTGGTTAAACCTGGAGTGACGCGATAGCTACAGCTGGTCGAGTGAAACTTGGTCACGTGTCCAACCACGTGACAAACCACGTGATCGGCCACGGTGCCACACCACCGGAAGCTGCTCCGCACCACGTGACCAAACATGTGACAGTGTGGTGGCGGCGCGGCCACGCTGAAGGCTCGAAATGCTACCGTAATGTAGCTATCGCTACAAAAGTCTGGAAGAAGTCAAGCTTCAAAATTTAAACTTTTAGCAACCACGGGTAGCTGAAGGGTCGGAAATAGGGAAGGGTCAAGAGTACTTAGCGTGTAAACTATGAAACACCGTCACGACAGCAGGTGCGATAGCAGATGCGATAGCAGCAGTAATGACAACTGCCTGAATCACAACACCAAGCGGGTCGTTCAATATCTGGCCACATCTTCCTGACACGTCTCCGTACACGTCTCCGTACAAAAATAGTCTGCGTTAATTATTTATGTATTTCGTTTAACAAGCAATGCTTGGAGGCACATTGAAGGTGCCAACCTAAAGGCAATTGGAGCGATAACGTATGCCTGTAAGCAACCAATGCAGCTTTTTTTTTACCCTTGTAGTCACCCGTTTATCATTTTATTCCCTGCAGTCATCGTCAGTGGGATGCCGTGTATATGTCGACAAGGGCAACGATCACTGCCTCTGAAGGAGGTACTTGGTATTAGGTATAAACTGAAATCATCCGCTGTAAACTCCCTCGACAGAAGATTGTATTGACGAGCCAATTATAGCCCAGCTTCTGCACAGTAGGGCTGTTTATGTTCGTTTAAGTATACATATACGCCGTGCTCTCCTCTGTCCTTTCTTCCCGGCTAAGTTAAACTTGTTACATTGGAGCCCATCGCAAAGTATGTGGCATTGGAACACGCTTGCCTAGTTTGGAGGCCACTGCAACGTGAGCACTCGGCTCCACATCTCTTCTGGACTACCTCTCTTCTCTCTAGTGAGCGTTTTTCTGCGCGAGTGTACAGTCAATGTAAGCGTAACCGCAATAACCTATGCGTCAGGCTTGACATGCCATTAATTGATGAGTGGATAATCGGGCATTGTTCTTTTCCACCTTTTTAATTTCTTAGGGGCTGGTTGGTGGCACTGCTGTTTTTTTTTTTATCTGGAAGGTTGCATGGGCGGCAATGGTGTGAGAGATCGTTTCATATCTCCGGCGTGTACATCCGTTTTCAAGACGCTGGCAGTGCAAACTGCGGTTCGTTCCTTCCTGTTCCCGTAGCGAGATGCAAGCGCAGCGGCATGTACACACGAGAGAATGGGACGCATTGACCGATTTCGAAAGCGACCTTTCAACTTAACCCCTGTTCAATAGAAAGGTCGAGTATACAGGACAGTGGTGAGGCTAGAAATGATGAAAGGAACCGAAGCTATAGGTTAAGAGAAAGTCAATGCGCAAAACATGAAAGTCGTAGAATGAAGACGCTGAAATAGATAAGTGAAGTGAAGACAAAGGACTAAGTCCAAGCACTCAAGCAAGAAGGAAGGAAAGGAAGTCTGTTTCAGGTGTGCTTTGTGACAAGGAGACCCCTGTTAAGTTGAAAGGTCAGGTCGACTGTACAGGACAGAGATGAGGCTAGAAATTATGTAAAGAACCGAGGCAATAGCTTTAAAAAATGCCAACGCGCAAAAACATGAAGGCCTAGAATGAAGACTCTGAAATGGACGTGTGGAATGAATAGAGGGGACAAAATCCGAAACGGCCACATATACGAGGTACGGTCAAAGTAAATGATATCGAGTTAAAAATTCAAGGCTAGAGGCTGTGATGGTTTGGCCCAAGTAATGAGGAGAGACGACCAATACATTGATAAACTTGAAGTTGTGTTCAAAGGAAGCCAAAACTTCGACCCATGGAGAGGTGACAATACGTTGTGGAACAATATTTAAGGCTGGAAAAGCTGGAAAGGAAATGGTTTAATAATAGTTTGAAGTGGAAAGAGATCATAAAAATAGCTATGCCGTACAAAAATAGTATAAAGTTGTAAAGAAGGAGGTGAAGCTTTAGGTTATTTTATCTGCGCTAAAAAAACCAGGAGCTCTAGACAAGTGCATTGTTGGCGACAGTACAGATATTAATTAAAAGCGAGTTGTCACGTCTCAAAACTGGTCGTCCTCAATTCCAGTATTTTTCACAACGAGCGCTGCTTTTGTTGAAAAGGCTGCAGTAGGCAGTGGGACAGCCTGTCCATTTTTAAAGCACCCTGAATTTCTCAGGGCAGATGGTACTGCCGAATTCGTCATGCTCATTTCTTAGCTATATGACGGTCATCGGTCTTTATTTATAAATTCTGTGCAACGAAACGCACGTTCACGTCAGAAGACTTTCTCCATGTTGGAATTCTTACGATTTTTTCTAGCGTCGCGTAGCCTTCGCACTATCTTTGTTACTGCTGTGCTGCTTTCCAATTTCGTTGGAACGCTAGATTTCAAGAACTCTTGAAATAATCATAAACGAAGCGCCAGCGCTCACGGTGCCTGTGCTTTCTGTTAGCCAGTTAGCCACTATGTTCCGAAGATTACCAAACGTAAATTTTTATTCTTTTCTTCAGGGTAACCAAGCATAAAAACAAGAGGTCACGCTGAAGAAAAAAAAAAGTTTATTTTTGTTCTTGTTGTACACAGCGTAGTACACCCAGTCAGGTTTAGAAAATGCTAGCTGCGCACCATGCTGGCTGTCTCAGCGTACGTAGTCCGGACAAGCAGGAACCAGTGAGCAGGAGCAAAGATTACGAAGATGAACAGAGTAAAACATATATTGAATATTTGCACCCTGCTGAGTTAGACTGCACGGAGACTATAAAGGCGATTGAGAGGCACACATATCGCATATTTTCCTCCTCTTTTAAAGAAGCCCTCAGGCATATGTTCTTGAATGGGGACTCAAGCTCTTTCAAAATTGTTCATTCTGATTCCGTTGTTCTCAACTTCGTCTCCGCCCGCTTCAGAAGTTGTGACGAACTAGGAAGCGTTGCCAGTGGAGACGGGACAAGAATCGGTGATATATCTGCTACCCGCGATGACTGGTAGCTGGCACAAGAGAGGAGCTGTGGCCACGGGAGGGAACGGCAACGTGACTTTGGCCTCCAATGTACGGCCGGTGGCGCCTCCACTGAACACCCCCTCCGTACAGAGTGAGTAGCTATACTCAAATAAGCAACGATCACGTTCACAAACTAGGTCAAGATGTGGTGCCTTCGTTCTTCCAGGAAGAATGTGCCACTCAGCAGGCTGCAACCAGGCAAGACAGTACGGAATGCCTTGGTGTCTATTCCAGGAAAGCGGGGCCAGGTAGCTTCCTTCCCCCTGAGCGGCAAGTTCGCCAGGGGAGCCCGTCGGACATAAACACGCCACGCCGTTATTGGTCCCCTGCGTCTCGGTGGGGTGCCAAGGTCTGCGCTACGGCTGGCGCCGAAGCCGTATGCTCGAAACCAAAGAACCAACTAAGAAGAATTAAGGCTCCAAAGCAAGCTTTAAGAAAACGTGTACTGTGGGATGGCACGCAGGCGCCCGCATGAAGCATACCGGGAAGTGGGGATATGCCAGTGTGGGCGCTCGCGGAACCCACAAAATCAGCTCGCATGAGCCGCAAAAACCAGTTTGAAAATTCTTGTGGTAAGGCAAGCGACGAGAATTCGCTCCTGCATTGACACCCTGAAAGGCACGCCGGCGCAGCGACCAACAGCTCGCCCTTCACTGCCTCTGCATGCATGCATCGATGTCAGGGCAAGCAACGCCACGAAGAGAGGAAGCCGCAGCAGCAGCCAGCCAGCCACTCTCGGCCGCCAAGCGTGACACATTTAAAGCACTTCTCTTTCTATGGGTTCTTCGTTCGATGCCTATCAGGAGAGAGTTCCGCCGTCGCCGCACGGTCTCGCACGCTGGTATCACATTTCAGCCTCCTCATCTGCGCGCGTTCATTAGCTGAGGAACGTGAACCCGCTTCGCCGCAGTCAGATGGTCCTATCAGCTACATGGCTAAAGCGGCGGCTGTACAACAGAGCAATTTCCCGTTCGCTTTATCAACCCTTGTCTCCTTTTTCCTAAGCCGCGTCTCTCCCACTATTCCCGTCACTTTGCTCTCATGCGACGCGTCGCCACGCATGCTGGAATGCTCGCCTATTCGCCCAGGCGTGCTTGCATGTGTACAACGGACGCCATAGTCAAACTACCTAAAAACGCAAGCACTCACGGGCACCCACGCGCAGACATGTGGGGTACACGAATGAATGCAAGCGACAACGTGTCGCTGGTGGGATTCCCGGAAGGAATGTTAATTTTGTGGATGATGTCACACCACTGGCACCCAGAGGACAAGACAGGTCACCCTGACACGCAGTGTTTTGTCGCATTGTGCACTTGTAAATCAAGCGCTGGTTCAAGAGGACAGCGTGTTGCTGTTGACATGATTGCTTCAGCGCGTGCCCCGGCATCTCGTTTCGTCGTCTCGTGTCCTTTGCGCTTGCGAGTGACCAGGCCGGAACGTGACCACGAAAACGCAGAGCGCCTGACTCTTTAGTTTCTTCGAGTCTTCTCCTTCACCGACCGTCCGCCGAGCTTTGTCGAACTTCGTTGAATTGTTTTTCAAGTTCGGTCAAGAAAATCTGCGTTGTTGATGTAGAGAGGATGCGCTTGTGTTTTTCCCTAACTGCAGGCTGAGCTAGCTACTGGCGGGACTAGGATTGAGGTTTGCCACTAGCAATTTCTCCATCGTAGCGACCTTTTAGACAGAAAATGAATTCCATTCGTTCGTGGTTTCGTCTGCAGTTAAAAATAGCGCGTACACAAACTCTAGCAGAAGGGACATAACATTTCGCTTTTCTCTCTCATGCTCCTTCCTGTGTGAGCACTGTTTTTATTTGCAGAACGTTTGCCAACCAGCTCCACTTCTCGCGTTGTGAATGTGCACATATTGTGTCGTAGCAGCCTTCTCTAACTTCTGAAAAAAAAACGAAGAAAAGTATCTCTACCTGCCACCATCACGAGATAAAGCCCAGTGAAGTGTCCCAGCTAAGTGGCAAGAAGGTATTTTGGTCAGTCGAATTTTTACACATTGAAAATTGTTCTTTTTTTTAAGACACTGGTCGTTCACGAAATGAATATATGAATTAATGGCAACTCTCGTCTGTTGTTGCGTCGTCTTTGTTGCGTCTTCACATTGCGTCCCTTCCCGTCTGTTGTGGCATCCTTGTCTTTATTGCGCTAAGTTTCCGAGAAACTGGCAACTACGTTTTGTTGAAATGATTACAAACTATATTGACGCGCAGAAATAACGTCCTCTCAACGGAAGACAAAAACAAGATGGAACGAGAGTGCAATAAATGCGTCCTCAAATATGTTCATCAAACTGCTCCGGCGACTAATTCTCGACATGTCATAGCTTCTGAGTGGTATCCATAAGCATTTCGCTCACCAATATGAGGCGGCGTTAAACTTTCGTCGTATATTGAAGTCGCATGCTTGACAATGACCGATTATTTCTCGTTGCAAAATAAATATTTAAAATATTTTGCCACTGCAACTTTTATAGTTACTGGCTTGCACCTCTCACAAAGAACAGTTCATTTCAGTCGAGAGGTCATGATCACCATCAAAACTACTAGAGAAATGTTTCGCGGACCTGCCAAACATGAAGTAAACAGAACCAACGTTTGTGCGTCACTAAGACAACATTTGTGAGAAATCAAAGACAACATAAAACGGTGGGAAAAATCAAGACCGAGTTCGCATACCTCAAAGGAGTTCGCTATGAGTGATTAAGCGACCATTTACTATCGCGATAAAAAATCACCCCGCACTCTACGTATACGAAAGGTCCTCACCGGTCTGTGACAGCTTTCATTGTTCTTCTATCTTCAGTCACTTTGATATAATCAGTCTAGCAGAATCAATATAATCACACATCAGCAGCAGCTGCCCTGCCGCGTAAGCAGCAGCTTTTGAGACTTGCTCTGTTTTCACTTTCTGTTAATTTCTAGCAGCTGTTTGTTATAATCACTTGGAGGTATGATTCATAACTGAGTGTTCACAAAAATGGGGGTCTTTGATATTGCTTACGTATTCAGCCTTGCAACATCATTTGGTTCTTTCGGTTTGAAGAATTCCCCGCTTAATCGCTTGCGTTAATGTACCATTCTTTGAGTTAACAAGAAGGAAAAATAGTTTACTCTTTAAGGCCTCTGGTTTCTGTGGTAGAATGAACCGCTTTTCTACTTCGCTTCTTAGAGAAAACTCTAGTGGTGCCTTAAATGATACTACCCTTAAGGTATGGGACGGCATGCGACGACCTAATAGAATTTTGATAATGCAGGAGGAAGAAATGGCTCATACAGCTTGAATAAACTGTCAACAAAATATTCGAGAGCAACACGTACAATATTCGCAATTAGACATTCAAATGTCTATGTATGATGAATTCGAAGGGTAGCATTTTAGTCGTCACGGTTTTATTTTATCCATCACTCAGATTGTATAGTGGGTAGAAGTGAACATGAGTAAGACGTACCCATGCCCAACATTCTGGGATAAAAATTTTGAAAATTGAAAAATTGCAAGGTACTGTAATGGGAATATTGAATGTCATGGTTCATTCTTCTAAAACTTAGCGAAATGTTTATTTTAATGGATACCGTCGATAGTATCACACAGTTAAGACTGCCATGGCAAATCAATGGAACGCATTGGAAGGTACCAGAAACATTAACAGAAAAAAAATGCAGGACTTCCGTCGGGTTATCTGCGGATATATTGATTGTTACAGTAAAATCTCAAATTCTACAAAAAGAAAACTGTTCATTAACGGGTTCCCGCACAAAAATGCTTTTGTCCAGAATTGCTGGCCATGTTTTGAAACACCGCGTATTTTATAGGTCACCGCACATCTTAACAAGCATTGCTGTTTTCAGAAAAATGGTGTAAGAGGACAAACGCAATGAAACGAAGTGCATATATTTTATTTTAAACAACTGGCAACAGTAGCAGTAGTTAGCCACGCCCAATTTGGGATGTAGTGCTAATTAGATAGCGTCCTCGCGAGAGCTGAGAGTATTATATCTTTTCGTGGGAAAGGTAGAATTCACACGACCAAACAGTAAAAACGAAGGATCAAAAACACGTGTATATCAAACGTGCAACTCGCTCCGATGTGTTAAATTCAGGATATCTTTCCGAATACAGGCTCACAACATGTCAGCTTACCGATACAAAAAAAATTCTCTCTCCCTCTCCTCTCTCTCTCTCTCTCTCTCTTTCGTTTTGCAATTTTGTAATATAGCCAAGATATGAACCCTTGTACATTAGGCACCAGGGCAAGCTGGCGGAGTTAGCCATTTCAAAACTGTTCAGTTAGAAAAGAAAGAATAAGCCATTATTTTTGCCCCCAAGTTAAAGGCCCAAGAGCTGTAGACTGCATTATACATGGGATTCTTTCGGCGCAGTATCCCTGCACAAGAAAACTTGAGGAAAAGCAACATATGGTGTCTACAAAGTGTTCACGCTCAAGCTTTCCGGACGTGCCTAGGACTGCCAAAATGCGCGTCTACAGCCGCAACAGTACTCATCGCTCAGGAGAATCCAGTGACTGCCTATGTAACAATCGAAGCCTTGAGGGCACATATTCGTCACCTCTATGGTTTCCCGCACATCTTGCCAGTTTTACTGCTAGCCGGCCGAGTACATCGTTTGCGAAAATGATTGATGCCCGTCGCGACTTTCTACCAGCCAAATTTACACCAACCTCTAAACCATCTTCTCCTTTATGGAGTCTGCACCAACCTCCTTTCCATACCGGGCATCAAAAAGAAGGCTGATTTATTGTCGACAGCAATGGAAAAAAATTGCGTTTCTTTTCGAGGAAAGGAAATAGCGCGGTACCTGTCTCACATCTCGGTGACACCCGAACCGCGCCGTAAGGCAAGAGATAAAGAAGGGAGTGAGAGAAGAAAGGAAGAAAGAAGTAGTTTAGTGGAGGTCTCCGGAATAATTTCCGTCATCTAAATATCTCCCTCTCGAAAGAACAACAAAATACCTGGAGACAGCTCCAGGCTGGCACATTCCCTTCACCGGATTTGTTAGCCCTTATCCACCCAGGTTAATACAGGCCCTAATGCTCTCTTTGTGGGGCTCCGAGAGCAAACTTTGACGACATTTTATATCTCTGCCGAGAATTACATCCACCATCTCGCTGGAACCTCTCGGACAAAGAGGGTTGGGAGATCGCAGTCTCCAGCTGCGTACCAGCCTCACAAAGGCGGCTGGTAGAGTGGACTGGACAGGTCGCCGCACACCATGTGCTATTGGTCACCACCCGGGATCAAGAGCCAGACCAACACTAGGCAGTAACATCCATAAGGCTCATCAATAAAGTTTTCACCTACCTACCTAAAAATATTTAGCGAGCACAGAGCGCTGATGCCCTGTTAGGTAGGTAAACACTTTATTGGTTATCCAAGTAAGGGAAGGCGTTAGGGGGGGTTTGGTTGGCTTGGTTCTTAATACCGGTTGGCGGCCATCAGTCCATGACTTCTGGTGACCTTCTCCGCCCATTCCACCAGCCTCTTCTGTGAGGCCAGCTCTCAGCTAGAGACCGCGATCTTCCAACCTGCCAGGTCTGTGTGGTTCCAGAGAGATGGTGGTTGGAGTCCTCGGCATACGAACAGTATGCATTCGAAGTTTGCTCTCGGAGCCCGACATCGAAAGCATTCGGGCTTCTATTGACTCGGGTGCATTAGTGCCAGATAGGCCGGTGAAGGAAACGTTCTGGACTGGAGTCGCCTCCATATAGGCTATTGTTCTTTCGTGAGGGTGTGGTGTGATAGCGGATATGTCACCTTTTCCGCTCTATAGTGCAGCGTGATTTCAACGCAGGTGATTAGTCTGTCCCGCGCGCAATTGCTCTCGACTGCATGGCCTGCTTTGTTGACGTACGTTCGAGCACTAGAGTTCGATGTACCATGGCCAATCCCCCACCGTGGGTATGTGCCATTCAGCCAGAGGCAATCATCATCTTCAATAGAGTGCGCCTCCTCGTTTCCGGGGTTGCCTGCGTGGTCTGGCGCCCAAACTAGTTGCATTGGTCTGGGGTCGTGGGGGCTTGATTGGAGATTTTTGTAGGTGGTGTTATAGATCTGTCCCTTTGCAAAATTTCTGATTGCGGTTCTGGAGTCGCTCATTAAAAGTGTGGCAGTAGAAGATGCTATGGCCAGTGCAATGGCCCCTATTCCGCTTCGAGGGAGGTGGTTGCCCGTATCGAGCCCGAAGCCTTGTTTTTGAGGTCGTGTGACACCACGCTTAGAGTGTAGGGTGGGTTGCAGGAATATTCTGCCTCGTCTACTTAGACTGCGTCGCCGTTGTCCACATGTTTTTTTATACAGGGCTTTTGCGCGTGCTTCGCGTCTTTCCCGGTTGTTGGTTGGGCGTACGTTCTTGGGTAATTTGTGGACGATTACATTTTCCTTGATTTGTTAAGGAATGGTGTGGGTGTTGTCCAGAGGGGGACTCGTTGGTTGAAACTTTAATGCGGCTAGAATGTATCTGCCCATGTTTGTGGAGGATAGTCTGTCCAACTGTGCTGTGCGGTGGGCTTTAGTTCTTGTAGAGTTTTATGGACCCCCATGCGGAGGAGTCTCTTCATTGTAGTTCCTTGTGGGACATTTAGGGCCGATTTGTAGGTTTGTCTTATTAGCGAGTTTACTTTGTTTCTGACTTTGTGAGGTGAAGATAGGGGTGTGAGTATACCATTCTGCTAATCACGAATGCTCGCACTAACCGCTATTCTTTTGATTAGCCCGATGGTTTGATGTGTCGTGACCGCGAGTTTGGAGATGTTCTCTGTATTGAGGCCGTTGCTTTGGATGAACAATCCCGCAATGCGGACTTTCGGTACCTCAGGTACTAAGAGGCTGTCAACCTTCACTTGTATAGAAGGGTTCCCCTTTTAAAGCGAAAGCTTTACTACTCCAGCCAGCGAGCCATTTCGGCTCGTCGCGCACTTCGGCCGTATGAGCGTGGCCCGACCTTGAGCCGCTGTTGCCCAGCAACGCCGCAGCCGCGCTCCAACAGAATGCGCCGCCGTCGACGCCGCTGCCGTCGCCGCTCGCTTCACCAGATCTGCTCTGCTGGTGTAGGAGGAGAGGAGGTGTCGCCTCGCTGGGGTGTATATATATATATATATATATATATATATATATATATATATATATATATATATATATATATATATATATATATATATATATATATATATATATATATATATATAGAGAGAGAGAGAGAGAGAGAGAGAGAGAGATTTATATATGCGCTTCGCCTCAATGCGTTGTCATTATGGAGAGCGCGAAAGAGACGGAACACCGACAGGACAAAGCGAGGAAGAGAACGCGCTCTAGAGACGCCAGAAGAGCGCGCCGCGCGACTCCAGAAGCGTCGTAATGAAGGTGCGGCTAAAAGAAGTCGTACCACGTCCCGGAGTGACTCTTCAACTGCGGAAGACACCGGTTTGAGTTCTTGAGAGCGTCACAATGAGACGCTGCGTAGACGGCGTGCCGAGGAAACAAAGCTTTCGCAATTAAACTAGGGTGAACCAGAGCTTAACCACAGCCAATTTTTCTTAATGAAAACGAGTACTGAGGTGTATCCCATACCAGCTGCGGTGGCTCAGTAGTTATGGCGCTCGACTGCTGATCCGGAGTTCCCGGGTTCGAAAACGAACGCGGCGGCTGCGTTTATATGTAGAAAAAACGCTAAGGCGCCCGTGTGCTGTGCGATGTTAGTGCAAGTTAAAGATCCCCAGGTGGCTGAAAATATTCCGGAGCCCTCCACTACGGCACCTCTTTCTTCCTTTCTACTTTCACTCCCTCCTTTATCCCTTACCTTACGGAGCGGTTCAGGTGTCCAACCATATATGAGACATACTGCGCCATTTCCTTTCCCCAATAACTTATTATTATTATTATTATTATTATTATTATTATTTATTATGTATGCCTCATGTGTGATTTGAAAGGTATATTTACCCTTTATACTTTTATTTTTTTAAGTTTTACTTCTATAGAATTTCATTTTCTAGTTTAATTTCTAAAATTTACTATTTATTGTAATTTTTGTTTTTGTTTTATACACTTTTGAAATTTTAATATTTTTTGTGTGTCGCTTATCTATTTTTGTATTTTATATATATTTTTTCAAACATGTCTTCCAAGTTTATTTTAGGACGTCTGCTTTATGATCACTACGATATACGATTCCTATCCTGTTGGGTACTTTCCCATTCCGAGTAGTAGCACATTTCTTTTTTACGACGGAATACACTAAAATTTCCTTCTACGGTAGAGGTATACAGCTTCCTAAAAAACTCCAAGGTGGTCGCAATTTCCGGACCCCTTCATATAAAACGAAATTATCAAAGGGCAGTGCAGAAGGGTTTCATACAGAATGCGATGCAGAATGCAATGCGAAAAATTCTGCATCGCAAAATTGGTTTTTTTGTAGTGTATATTGGGTACGGAGAAACATCGACATCATCCCCCAGGGATCTCTACAGTACAGGTTAAAAAAAACTGCATGAAGGTGTCAAATTTCCTGTAATAAAAAAAATGGTATTTTCTCAAATCATTTTTCAACGCCTAATGTGTCACTAGGTAGCTCTTAGGAATATGTCCTTGCACACGACAGCATGAAAATTTTGCGAAAACTTTTGACTACTTCGTGCCTCAGTAAGCCCCAGTACACAGAACTGTAAATTAAATCCTTGTACATCCTTTCCTCGACACTGAAAACAGGAAGTGAGGCTAGAAACAAGCTAGTAGAAAACGAACAGTTTGCGATTGAGGGTGGTGGTGGTAGTGGTTTTATTAAAAATAATAGTAAAAAGGAAGGAAAAGATTTTTGCTAGCCCCGGCATCTGCCATCGATACTGAAGCACCTGAGCTGGGGCAGCGGAAATAAAGGACAGCAGGCAGAATGGAGAAATGAAATGAAAGAGGTGAGGGGACAGGAAGAGAGGATAGGGGGAGAAGTAATATGTACAAACTATTTACACAATAAGAAATGTGTCCAGGTTGTGCGCGTGATTAGTTCAGTTTAGAGGAATTAAATCACACACGCGCACAGCACTGTGTTGGTTACAAATGGAGTTGGGCGTCCAGTTATTAATCGTTCAAGGTAGAACTCGCGGAGCGTTCGGTCACTGCGTGTAACTAACAGACGGAGAACAGACGGGACGTCAAGCCCGTGTGTTCGAGGAATGCACAGAGGCTCACCAAAGTTCGCTCACGAGTGCGCGCACTGCCCTGCGGCCACAATAGCGTCTTGATGGAGTCTGGTAGTATGCCCTGCGCCCTATAGGCCGCGAGCATATCGCGACGAGCATCGGCGAACGCGGCACAGTGAAGGAGCAGGTGTTCTAGTGTTTCCACTGCACCGCATTCGTCACACACATCACTCGTCGCGATTCCGTGACGCACCCGTCGTTCCCCGGTCCACACGCAGCCAATGCGCGCGCGGAGGATCATTGCACGTTGTGACCGTGTAAGTGCGCGACAGCCGGTGACACTGTCGATGCGCTCACCTCCCGCGATGCGTGGGTCGGGGTGCTGCTTTCGGAGATGGTCGTGGATGGCCGCACGCACGTCCTCCAGCGCAAGGGGCAGATCGCTGGCAGGTAGTTGGTGTGCAGCGGTCGCGAGGTCGTCAGCTTCTTCGTTGCCTGCGATGCCGCAGTGACCGGGCACCCACTGTGCACGCACGGCACAACCTCTCTGCGCGAGGCGCTCGATGCGCGACCGAATTTCCCGCACTAGTGGGGTACCGCGGCCGTTAGATTGCAGGCGGCTGAGGGCGGCGCGGGAGTCGCACAGCAGAGCACTCCTGGGCGGCGGAGGGCCGAGGGTGAGCAGCAGGTCCAGCCCGAGCCGGATCCCCATCAACTCCGCCGTGGTGGAGGAGCCCAGGAAGGCTGCGTGTTGCTGGCTGTGCAGTCGCAGGGCGGGGATGGTGGCCGCCGCAGCAAGGGAGCAGCTTTCGTGGGCCACTGAGCCGTCGGTGTACACAAGGAGATGGTCCTGGAGCTCCTCGTGTATGACGGCTCTGGCCAGCTGCTGCACAGCACAGAGGGGCGTGCTCCGCTTTCCCGCAATGCCGACGGCGATTGAGGGAAGATTATGGTTCTCCATCAAGACGCTATTGTGGCCGCAGGGCAGTGCGCGCACTCGTGAGCGAACTGGTGGTGGTAGTGTTTTTATTAAAAATAATAGTAAAAAGGAAGGAAAAGATTTTTGCTAGCCCCGGCATCTGCCATCGATACTGAAGCACCTGAGCTGGGGCAGCGGAAATAAAGGATAGCAGGCAGAATGGAGAAATGAAATGAAAGAGGTGAGGGGACAAGGAGAGGATAGGGGGAGAATATGTACAAACTATATACACAATCAGAAATGTGTCCAGGTTGTGAGCGTTATTAGTTCATTTTAGAGGAATTAAATCACACACGCGCACAGCACTGTGTTGGTTACAACTGGAGTGGGGCATCCAGTTATTAATCGTTCAAGGTAGAACTCACGGAGCGTTCGCTCACTGCGTGTAACTACCTGACGGAGAACAGACGGGACGTCAAGCCCGTGTGTTCGGGGAATGCACAGAGGCTCGCCAATGCCCTGCGCGCTATAGGCCGCGAGCATTTCGCGACGAGCATCGGCCAACGCGGCACAGTGAAGGAATGCTCGTCGCGAAATGCTCGCGGCCTATAGGGCGCAGGGCATTGGCGAGCCTCTGTGCATTCCCCGAACACACGGGCTTGACGTCCCGTCTGTTCTCCGTCAGGTAGTTACACGCAGTGACCGAACGCTCCGCGAGTTCTACCATGAACGATTAATAACTGGACGCCCCACTCCAGTTGTAGCCAACACAGTGCTGTGCGCATGTGTGATTTAATTCCTCTAAAATGAACTAATCACGCGCACAACCTGGACACATTTCTTATTGTGTAACGGCAGCTGCGTTTTTATGGTGAAAAACGCTAAGGCGCCCGTGTGCTGTGCGATGTCAGTGCACGTTAAAGATCCCCAGGTGGTCGAAATTATTCCGGAGCCCTTCACTACGGCACCTAATTCTTCCTTTCTTCTTTCACTCCCTCTCTTATCCCTTCCCTTTCGGCGCGGTTCAGGTGTCCAACGATATATGAGACAGATACTGCGCCATATCCTTTCCTCAAAAACAAATTATTTATTATTATTATTCTTAGTGTGTCGCTAACTTGTTTATTTGTTTTGTATATTTTTTCAAGCATGTCTTTCATTTTTATTTTTTACGACTGCTTTATGATCACTGCGATGTACGATTCCTATGCCGTTGGGTACTTCCCACTCCGAGAAGTAGCACATTTCTTTCTTACGACGGACGACACTAAAATTTCCTTGCACGGTAGAGGTATACAGCTTCCTAAAGAACTCCAAGGTGGTCGCAATTTCCGGACCCCTTCATATAAAACGAAATTATCAAAGGGCAGTGCAGAAGGGTTTCGAACAGAATGCGATGCAGAAAGCAATGCGAAAAATTCTGCATCGCAAAACTGTTTTTTTTCTGTAGTATATATTGGGTACGGCGAAATATAGACTTCATCCCCCAAGGGGATCTCTACAGTATAGGCGAAAGAAGCTGCACGAATGTGTCAAATTTCCTGTAATAAAAAAAAATGGTCTTTTCTCAAATCTATTTTCAACGACCAATGTGTCGCTAGGTAGCTCTTAGGAATATGTCCTTGCACACGGCAGCTTGGGAATTTTGTGAACACTTTTCAGTACGTCATGTCCCAGTAAGCCCGGTACACACAACTGTAAATTAAATCTTTGTATACAGCCTTCCCTCGACACTGAAAACAAAAAGTGAGGCTACAAGTAGAAAACGAACAGTTGTTAGCGAATGAAGGAAGATTAGGGCTAAATTGTTTTTTTGAGGAAAGTAAATGACGCAGTAATTGTCTCACATGTCGGTGGACACCCGAACCGCGCCGAAAGGGAAGAGAGAAATGTGGGAGTTAAAGAAAAAAGAGAGAGAGGTGTTATAGAGGAGGCATTGAAGAAAGAATGAAAAGGAAAGTGCACGGGGCCTTCCCACTGGCCCACAATTGACGCCACGTGAAGACAGAGGAGAGTTGAAAGATGTGAGAGCAAAGACGGAAAGAACAGACGCGCATCGCAACAACAGCGTCCGCCGATATGACGACGCTCGACGTAACAGATACCTCACTTGCCCCCCTCACGCATTAGACCCCACAAACACGGACGATCAGACGCATGCGCAGACTCAATGAGGCCCGACCGTGGCGGCTGCATTTCTATGGAGGAAAAACGCTAAGGCGCCCGTGTGCTGTGCGATGTCAGTGCGCGTTAAAGATCCCCAGGTGGTCGAAATTATTCCGGAGCCCTCCACTACGGCATCGCCCTCTTCATTTCTTCTTTCACTCCCTCCCTTATCCTTTCCTCCCATCCCTTACGGCGGGGTTCAGGTGTCCAACGATATATGAGGAAGATACTGCGCCATTTCATTTCCCCAAAAACCAATTACTATTATTACACAAAGAGGCTCGGTAAAACCTCAGCTTAATTGACTTAGAAGAATGCACGCACTATTGGGTATGCATTGTAACCGAAAAAATTAGGCCGCCACCGTCTGGGAGATGAAGCATCGAGCGTCAGCTGTTTCGTAGCGCAGTTTATCGTCCATGCGATGTATTACCACGTGATTAGTCTACGTTTCCATTGCTCACGGCGAGCGGGCGCCTGCCGCCTTGTGAGCTCCCGAGTGCTGACGTCACGGCCAGCATGTTAAGCCTAACCATAACTAAATATTAACCTAATTACGCAATACTGGTGTGTAACATGTTCTACTCATCGAGCCCGTTATGAATATGCTATTTTTAGATCATGAGGTCATCCGGTAATTATTGTTAGGCAATAAATTAATCTTGTTCATAACTAAATATTAACTTCACTAGTTAATACTGGTGCCTGACGTGTTCTACTCATCTAGAGGATTCCAAATATTTAATTACTTTTATAATTACCACAATATTTACTGAGTTGTAAGAGATTAAACGTAGTCACCTGACTAGTTATTTAGCACGTCACAATATCAGTGACCTCACCAATCCATCACCAATTTGATAATAATGACGTCAGCAATCAATCACGAATTTGGTTGATATATCGATTTACTATGGGGGCAGCCATCTTGAATTCTTTCGACTTGGAAATTTTCGCACTGAAGGGAGACGCTAGCAACCCCCAAGAAATCGAGAAACGTGATGAACAAGAGCTAACGCACTTAAAACATGAAGCATAGGATAGGAAAACTTTATTTAGCTCTAGCGCAAGTCCTTTTATGCGGTTCACATGAGTCCATCTCCTCAACGGTCATTGCCCCTATTCCAGGGCTCCGCTGGATGCTGCCGTCAGCTGAGCCCGCCATATCAGACCGACCTGGTCATCGCAGCAGTGGCTGGAGAGCACCCCCCTACTGCTCCGCACTTGGGTTTGGTATAAACATGAAGCATGAAACTATTTGTCGGACTTACAGATCGAAAAATGTGGTGGCGGTGGTGGTGGTAGTGATTTTTATTAAAATAATAGCAAAAAAGAAGTCAAATATTTTTGCTAGCCCCGGCATTTGCCATCGATACTGAAGCACCTGAGCTGGGGCAGCGGAAATAAAGGATAGCAGGCAGAATGGAGAAATGAAATGAAATAAGTGAGGGTACAGGAAGAGAGGATAGGAGGAGAAGTAAAATATACAAACTATTTACACAATAAGAAATGTGTACAGGTTGTGCGCGCGATTGGTTCATGTTGGAGGAATTAAAACACAAGCGCACAGCACTGTGTTGGCTACAACTGAAAATAATATCCACCATCTAGAAATCTTTAACGAGAAGTGTGCGCTGATGGCCTGGTAGGTAGGTAGGCAAGAACTTTATTGGTGATCCAAGTAAGCGAACGCGTTAGGAAGGTTTGGTTGACTTGGTTCTTAATCCCGGTTGGCGGCCATCAGTCCATGACTTCTAGCGACCTTCTCTGCGCGTTCCACCAGCCCCTTCTGTGAAGCCGGCTCTGAGCTAGAGACCGCGATCTACCAACCTACTAGCTCTGTGAGGTTCGAGCGAGATGGTTGTTGGCGTTCTCGGCATACAAACGGTATGCTTTCGAAGTTTGCTCTCGGAGCCCCACATAGAGAGCATTCGGGCTTTTATTGACACGGGTGCTTTAGTGCCAGAAAGGCCGGTGAAGGAAACGTTCTGGGCTGGAGTTGCCTCCATGGACAGAGTCTGTTGTTCCTTCGTGAGGGTGCGTGGCGGATATGTGAGCCTTCCCTCTCTATAGTGTAACGTGATTTTAACGTAGGTGATTAGTCTGTGCCGCGCGCAATCGTTCTCGACTGTTTGGCCTGCTCGGTTGACGTACGCTCGAGCAATAGAGTGCGCCTCCTCGTTTCCGGGGTTGCCTGCGTGGGCTGGCACCCAAACTAGTGGAATTGGTCTGGGGTCGTGGGGGCTTGATTGGAGAATTTTGTAGGTAGCAGAATAGATCTACACCTTTGCAAAATTTCTGATTGCGGTTTTCGAGTCACTTATTATGAGTGTCGCAGTGGAAGATGCTATGGTCAGTGCTGTGTCCCATTTTCCGCTTCGAGGGAGGTGGTTGCCCTTACCGAGGCCGAAGCCTTGTGTTTGAGGCCGTTTGACACCACGCTTAGGGCGTAGGCTGGGTTGCATGGATATTCTGCTGCGTCTACTTAGGCCCGTTTCACATGCGGCGACTGGACCGAAATTATTCGGGGTAGTCGGTGAGGCCGCGTGCGATTTTAGGTCACTGTTTTCACATGCAACACCGACACAGCGAATTCGGTCGGAGGGACCGGCAAGGTTTGCATAGGCAACCCATCATTAAACGCGAGAGAAACGTCACACGGAATGTGCTGACGATTTTATGAGCAACGTATATTTAGAGGCAAGGCAATATTTCGCATATTTTGATTAGAATAAACAGTTTTGCGTCCACCGCGGCAACAGCTCCCACGAGACCGCACGCCGTCTCGGCGCTCCCCAATGGTCGGTCGCTGAGCGAACACACCGGCGTTGTGTCTGAATTCCAACCGGACGAAACGCGATCGCAAGCCGTCTGCGACTAGACCGGCGGCCCTTCCCAGACGCAGACCGGCGAAATTCGCTGTGTCGCAGGAGAAAATCGCATCAATGTGAAACGGGCCTTAGACTGCGTCTTCGTTTTCCGCGTGTTTTTTATACAGGGCTTTTGCGCCTGCTTCGCACCTTTCTCGGGTGTTGGTTGGGTGTACGTCCTTGGGTAGTGGGTGGACAATTAGCTTTTCCTTGATTTGTTTAGGACTGCTGTGGGTGTTGTCCGGAGGGGGACCCATTGGTTGAATCTTCAATGCGGCTAGAATGTATCTGCCCGTGTTTGTGGAGCATAGTCTGTCCAACTGTGTTGTGCAGTGGGCTTCAGTCAGTTCTTGTAGAGTGTTGTGGACCCCCATGCGGAGGGGTCTGTTGTTTAAGGTCCCTTGTGGGAGATTTAGGGCTGATTTGTAGGTTTGTCTTATTAGCGAGTTTACTTTGTCCGTTTCTGTCTTTGTGAGGTGAAGATAGAGGAGTGAGTATACCATTCTGCTAATCACGAATGCCTCCACCAACCACCTGAGGTCGGGTTCTCGCATGCCTTGGAGCTTGTTTGCTTTTTTTTTATTAGCCCGATGGTTTGATGTGTCGTGACCGCGAGTTTGGAGATGGTCTCTGTATTGAGGCCGTTGCTTTGTATGAATATTCCCAGAATGCGGAGTTTCGGCACCTCCGGTACTGGGAGGCTGTCAACCTTCACTTGTATAGAAGGCTTCCCCTTTTTGTGATGGTCCGCGGTCGGTTCGAGCAGCAGGATTTCGGATTTGGTCAGCAAGCATGCGAGGCCTATACAGGCCGCGCACTCGGCTACCGCGTCCGCTCGCGCTTGGAGGGTTCCCTCCATTTCGCCGACATTTCCCGTGGTAGTCCACGGGGTGATGTCATCTGCGTAGAAGGAATGGGATAGCTATGGGATGCGCTCTAATTTTCGGGCCATCGGTATGAGGGTAATGTTGACAGAGTAGTGCAGATAAAACTGAGCCTTGGGGTGTGCCCCTGCGTCCTCGGGGGAATGGGAGGATTCCGCGGACCCAAACCTTATCTACGCCATCCTGTTATTCAGAAAGGCGGTTATATAAGCGTGTGTTCTATTTACTACGCCTAAGTCCGGTAGGGCGTTTAGTATCGCTTCGTGCGGGACGTTGTCAAATGCTTTCGTGAGGTATAGGGCTTGTAGTGCTCTAGTGCACTTGCCGTGCCTGGGGAGTAGAATTTCTTCAGAGATTTTAAACATCACGTCCTGTGTGGACAGGTTGCTTCTAAACCCCACCATCGCATGGGGGAAGAGGCCCTGTTCGTGCATATGGGTTTGCAGACGGCCGAGAAAAACGTATTCGAACAGTTTTCCTAGCCATGAGGTGGGCGATATGGGACAGAGGTTCGCCAATTGAAGTGGTTTTCCTGGCTTTGGAATAAAGGTGACCTTAGCGTGGGTCCATTCCGGGGGGAAGGTGCCCTCCCTCCAGTGTTTGTTGAACAGTTGAGCTTTGATCGAATTTTCGTCCAAGTTTCCTAATGTTTTGTTGGTGATTTTATCTGCGCCCGGCGCCGACGCGGTGCTCAGTTTTCGAATGGCTTCTCTCGCTTCCCACGTCGATATGTCATCGTCGAGCTCGGGGTTTGGAGGGCCTGAGTATTGGCGGAGTAAGGTTCTAGCTGTGGTCGTGAGATACCTGTCTTTTAAATTTTGGATCAGGGTGCTGTCATCCACAATTAATTTGTGGACGATGCGGGTGACGTTACGTGGTTGGAAGTCTCCAGTGTTTTCTGGTTCCAAGAGGCAACATAGAAGTCTCCACGTGTCTTTCAGTCCCAGACTTCCTTCCGCGCGGTTGCAAATCTGACCCCACTGTTGACGGGTAAGGTGTGCTGCATGTGCTTCGATGTTTTTTTACTAAGGCCGCTATCGTTAGTTTAATAGCTCTCTTGTGTTTGTACACCCAGGGGTGTAAAAGACGGTGATCTGCTGCTTGTTCCGTTCGGTGGGGTGGAGCTCTTCCTCGTTGTGGACTTGAATTTGGAGCGGGAGTTAGCGCGGCCTCTCGAGGTTGACCACTGCCAGCTTCGTGACTGTCGGTGGGTGGGCGACTGCTTCTCCGCCGTTTCTTCTTTAGTACAGTTGGCGGTGGTGCCTTGTTGCTTGTTGCCAGGGCAGTTGAAGCGAACCTTGCATTCCTTGGAGCCCGTAAAGTGCGATCTGTTTCACAGGATGCATTTGACCTCGCACGTGGGTGGGTTAGCTCTCCACATCTGCGGCCGAGATTTTGGCGAGAAGCCGTACACACGTCGCTCCCATGTCTGAGCTTCCGGCAGTTAAAACACACTTCGGCTTTCGCCAAGAAGGGGTAGCAGTGGTAGATTGCCCCATAGAATTTCAGTTGCTTGGGGACTTTTTTGGTGTTGATGAAAGTGACGGGGATCGACTTCGTCTTGCCCAGTTGCCTCGCGTCGGAAATGATGTATGAATCGCTCCTGTTGTAGGTTTGGAGGTCGTAGACAATCTCTTCTGCCTGCTGGTCATAGCGTTGTAAAGTACGCCTAGGATGGCGTTGTCGGGTTGGGCTGTGTATGCTTTCACCAGATTCGTCGTGTCTCCGACGAGTAGGGAGGTGATCTGTACGTAGCGCGCTCACTCTCCAGGGAACGCCTTCAGAACCTTCCGAAATAGATTCCGAACCCAATCTGCCCCTCAGTTTTCGAAAAATTGCTCAACTATACCAATTCGCCACGCTATCTACCCTAAGCAGTATAAGGGCCTTACAAAGGCGGAGTAACGCACACTCCTTCGTCTTTGCACCAAACCGCTGCTGTTCCCGGCAGTTTTAAAGCACTTTGATCCTGGATGCACAGGAAAGTGCCCGCACTGTGCAGAGAAGTCTTCGGACATCTTCCACATAGTGCGGGCATACCAATCAAACTTAGCCTAAAACACAAGCCCACCCGGAAGGACTGGGAGGCTGCCTTGCACGGCTGCTCCGACCTGGTGAGCCAGACGGCCCTGGTCGACCGAGTCCAAGCAGCGGCCGTCGCCAATGGGCTCCTGTAATGAGGAGCCCACCTAGTGATTGTGAGAGGTGGCCCCTTCCCGGCCACCTCAAACTTCCTCCCTGTAACGCACCTGTATAATAATGTTTTCCGGACAGACAGACACTGACATCGCAAAGCACACGGCCGCCTTTGCGTTTCGCCTCATCGAAACGCGGCCAACGCGGCCATGTTCGAACACGGGAAATCCGACTTAGTATCGCACTGATTGAAAAAATAAATCCCACACCAACATGGCGAAAACGCTGTGAGAACGCATGGTATAGAGTTGTTTCCAATGGATAATTTGGATTACACAATAAATTTTAACGGCCAGAATCTTCGAGTGCCTATAAGCATTGTGCGCATTACTGTAGAGAGCGCGTGCCAACTCTTCAGCGCTATGCTCAGACTGTACCGCTGCTGATAGCAAGAACTGCACAAGTGTTCATTGAGTTTTTATTGCAGTTGCTCTGTTTTATTACATACTATTGAATGAATGATGAAGAAGAGGAAGAAGGAAGGCAGCGATGTGAACCAGAAGGGTGTCCCGGTTGGCTACCCTGCACTGGGGAGTAGGGATGAGGGGATTGAAAAGAGGTATGGAGAAGGGCTGAGGAGCACAGCCAAGGTTTATCATTCAAGCCAGTCGCTCATGAATGGTGTAGGAGGCCTTGAGAGCACTCGACCGCTGCAGCCACGGCCCGAGCATCTGATCCTCCGTTAATGGGCAATGATTCAGGCGGTCCAGAGCACAACACAGCGGGTCTCTTTTTCGCAAAAGGCTGTCGGCTATCCGTTGTCGTTCATGTGGAGGTTCTTGGCTGCTGAACTCACTTGCAGCCGTAAGGGCTGCAGTTCAGCTGAGCCACAAGAACTGGGTGTAGCGCCTCCAGTGCTTGTAATGCGTTGTGCGCTGCTGGCGTGCACAGGCCGGAAAGCACAGCAAACATGAGATTCATGAAGGACGTGAGCATCTCAATTACGTTACTTACTACAGTTTTATTTGATGATATAGGAGATTCTATTACAGTTATTCACTACGGGACCTCCTTCTGTGTAAACCTCTCCACCTTCTACTGTATTTTGTTTTTTTGCGCCAATAAAGTGATTCTGATTTGTCCCCCTTGGTTTTTGGACCTTTGGCAGGGCGACCGCAATTAATCTGTTTCTGGTTTGTGGTTTCTGGTGGTTTAACGTCTCAAAGCGATTCCGACTGTGGGGGACGCCGCCATGAAGGGCTCCGAATCGGCGATTCGAATACGCCATTAGTCTCATCTCCACACCTAAGCGTCCTCACACGAGACCGTCTCCCGTCCCCTGCTACGGATTCATTCGATCGGAATCCACATCCCCGCACTCATAGACCGTCAGTCATCAGTTCTCAGCATTAAAATGCACCCCTCGGATTCTCTTTCTCTTTTGATTTGAGCATCAATTTCGCTACTCCTCTTTATTCCGTGCAACCACGCTACTCTTTTCATGTCTGTTTCAGGATACTCCTATCATATTTCTTTGCATAACTTACTGAGTTAACCTAAAACTAAATTCAAACCTTTGCGTAAGCACCTAACTAAATTTCAATCGCACGAGTGAGTGCTGGAATGATACGATAATTATACATTTTCCTCTCAAGGGATATTGGTAATGTGTTTTAATCGTGACCTGAGAGTGCCTGTGAAGTTAATTCCTCCTCATTCTTCTTTTCGAAACCAACTTCCCTTTCTTGCATCACGATCAAGGTGAGTGTTGTAATTCACGCACAAGTGTACAACGTTGTCTTCGAGCAGGTGAACGCGAGAGGTTTGTTGCAATATGTGATAGGACGGAGCGCTGTTTTGGCACCAAGCAAGCCTTTATACACAGGGCAAAACATTTATCTGCGTAGAAGACCTGGGTGTGTTCCGGGCTGAGCACGAGATATCTAGCGATTAGCATTTCCTTAAAAATGGTCTGGATGTAAGCATGTCCAGTTAAGCTCATACGTTTTCATCGTCATTTTTTTTTATTTCTGGTCGCAGCGGCTTTGGGAGTTGCGGAACACTCTAGAGATGTGTTTTGCCCTCTGTACATTTGCGTCTGTACCAAAATATAGACAAAATGCACTATCATGCATAGCCCTTCTATAGAACACGACTGTGCAAGAGAATGGCACGAAATGTCTTCGCATCTCTTCTTATAGGCCGGCTCGGCTCCTATAGTTTCCTTGGCCAGACACACTGAAACACTGCAGGAACTCCGTTCACACAAACACCGCATCTCTATCGGCAGCAAAGCAATCACACCATGACGAAAGAGCGCAATACCCCTGTCAAGAGTTCCGGCGCAGAAGCGACTGCTCACGTGAAATGGCCTTCCAGGCCAGCCAACGCCGCATGCTTAAGACGTCATCGTTCGGGATTTCGTCATTAGACGTTGGGTTCGAGGTTGCCGCCGGGCGGCAACTTAGTGAACGGACACTCAATCCTTACGACGGAGAGCGATAACAGAAAACTGCAGGCTATTGCAACACGACTTCTGTCTCCTGTGATATCTCCATTCGAATAGTGAACACGCTCTAAATCTAACTGCAAGAATGAATGGATTCTTTTTGCACTCCTTACTCTGGCTTTGGTGGATGTTTAGAAACGACGAACTGAGATGCAACAAGATTTTTGCGAGATGAAAAGAAAATAATTGCTCTGCAATGAAAATAGCCTGCGTTTTATTTAGAAAATGTAATTATGAAGCCACTGACAAAGTCGAAAAGTATCTTCTGAAGATATTTCTTGCTCAGAAAGTCGCTGGTCTGCGCGTAGTACTTGCATTTTATTTTCTGATATAGCACGTCCTTCTCTCTATGGTCGGGAAATAAAGAGGAGCTTATCATAAAATACGAAAAAAAATGAAATGAAGCCGTTTTCGTGAGACATTGAGTAGATAGTAAGATGAGAATAATGGACAGACGCGGAATGATACGCCTTATTAAAGAGAGTGTAGGAAACGCTTTTGTAGCGAGAGCAACACTGGGCTACCAGTCAAGGATTTCGCGGTACATGGGAGAGGCCAGTTGTGCGCATGCGCCGTTACCATGGCGACCGAAGAGGAGTGAAGTGCGGCGTGCGCTTCGCCATCTTGGCGGCCGCGCGCCCGCTCCGCCGTCAAAGCCGAGCGTGACGTCACGCGGATGAGCAGTTGTGCGCATGCGCTGATACCATGGTAACCAGAGAGACCCCTCAGCTGCGCCGCGTTCTTCTTCGCTGTCTCGCCGCACGCCGCTCTATCACCCGAACCCCGCGTCGCATGCGCAGGATTGCGTATAAAATGCGTAGACGTAGTGGACGTCTGTATCACAACGTTTGACATGCATGCAGAGAAGGGAAGTCCAGCTGCTGCTAAACGGCGGTATAGACAAGAAAAGATTAAATCTTCCGATCCTGAGGTTGTCGCCTGGCATTTGGCTTGAACCAACTAAGAACGCTGGAGTCTGTGTGTACGTGAAACATGGTATCACCGCTGTCAGACATCTCCCTTCGATCGCGGTGAATAATGGCGAAACGTGCTGTGTTCGGCTTCTGGAAAGCGGCATTATCATCCAAGGAATCTACGTGGCACCGGGAACATCTCTCAAGCAGACGATTGATGTGGTTGCCACGTGTATACCAGCCTACGGCACGATTTCACAGTTTTGCGTGACTTCGGGTAATTTCAACAGGAAACAGGACTCTCTTATTCAGTTTATGAAAGAAAAGTTTCACTTTAATTTAGCTTCGGACCCTCACGTCCAGACTACACAATGCGGAACTGCAATAGAGCTGGTATACTAAAGAGGCTCTACCAAATCGAAATACTGTATCGACAAAATTGAGACCGCAGCATGCTACATCGCAGATCACTGGGCAGTCCTCGTCTCTGTCAAGCAAAATGAATAAAATATGTGCATACCCAATGTCTCACAGTGCTAAACATACAGTGACCAGAACAAGCTCAGCCAGGGAAACGTACCTCTCGCTACGTATACCCTGGCATAGCCGAGCTAAACCACTGCCAATTTTTTTTCGCGCAGCGTTTAATTTCGCAATTGCCGGCAGGTCGCTGTGATGATAACGCCGCCTGTGAATAATCGCCACCACTGCGACCGCGTTTGGACATCAGCACTAGATTGCGGAAGTTTTTATTTAACTCAAACGTGCTTTGAGTTGAGTTGAGTTGTTGTATGCTACAGGTGGGATTTGCCTTGCTTATTCTGCCGGCATTTGCTCCACCGTAGAGTCCCTTCTATGTTAATAACGTCCTAAAACCTGTCGGATCTACCCCGCTATGCGCACAGATACTTATAATCGTACATATTCCACTCCCGCAGTGACTATCTATGCACACATTCACTCACAGCAGAACACAGTCCACTCCAGAAGTCACCATCTATGCACATATTCAGTCACAGTAGACCATAGTCCATTGCAGTGCCACAATCCATACACACATTCACTCACAGTATAACACAGTCCACTCCAGAAGACACCATCTACGCACACATTTAATCACAGTAGACCATAGTCCGTGCTTTGAAGCGGCATTCGCTATCGCGTAGCCGGGCGTTGGCTGAGGTGGAGTTTTAGTATTTCTGTATTGTTGTACACTAATTGCATTCATTTTCCTGAGCTTACGATCCCCCGTAAGATAAAAATGCTAACCCTTTATCTCGATTTCCCGATTGGTTACACCGCGTTGTGAAAACTTTGCTGCCGTACGGTGCATTTAAAAGTGACTATCATTCGAAAACTTCGCTCCAAGGCACGGTCGTTATCGATCTCACACGGAGTTCCTGTGTTAGGTTGAATTAAGGCGGAAAGTACTATACTCAGAACGGAACAACAAAACGGACGCGAACACTGCGTTCTCTGCAGTCCTGTGTACCGTCTCGTGCGCTTTGTTTTAACTAGTCATGAACCAACTCGCCCTTCAGTCGATTCTTCTGAATCCCAGTGCCTGAGTAGACAACGCAGGAAGCAAGCGTTCGGCGTCAGTTCTTCGGGTCCACCTAGGCAAGAAATCCTCTGGTAGCGGAATACGCATTCGATACTGATCTAACTTTAGCCTCGCATGCGGGAGGTGCGGGATTAGATCCCCCCATGCCGCCGCGTACCCACCGGTGATACAAAGGGTACAATCATTTCGCTGGTCTGGTGCTCGGCTTCTGTAGGTTGAAATGTTTGGGAAATGGGTCTCTGACCCCACCTTGAGTAGAAGAGAAAAACCTTGTGCTGTGGAGATCTTTGGCCACAGATGCCTTTTCCCCACAAAAATTCATCATCATCAAGCTAATGATCTCACAAGTTCACTGCCATAAATCTTCAACAAAATCATCGCGGCCAGCTGTGGCTATCGCGCCACTCCAGGATTAACCAGTGCTAAACCACAGCCATTTTTTATTGGCCTGCAATCTGACCCGTTTATTAATCTAAAACGCCAACATATTGGTCTGGCTATTATTGTTCAACAGACTGAAAAGCAATCAAGTGGCCTAGCAAAGATATGTTCGCAGTTTTTGTCCTGTGCCATTGAGAGAGTTTTGACCTCAATAATAATAATAATAATAATAATTGGTCTTTTGGGGGAAAGGAAATGGCGCAGTATCTGTCTCATATATCGTTGGACACCTGAACCGCGCTGTAAGGGAAGGGATAAAGGAGGGAGTGAAAGAAGAACGGAAGAAGAGGTGCCGTAGTGGAGGGCTCCGAATAATTTCGACCACCTGGGGATCTTTAACGTGCACTGACATCGCACAGCAAACGCTAAGGCGCCCGTGTGCTGTGTGATGTCAGTGCACGTTAAAGATCCCCAGGTGGTCGAAATTATTCCGGAGCCCTCCACTACGGCACCTCTTCTTCCGTTCTTCTTTCACTCCCTCCTTTATCCCTTCCCTTACAGCGCGGTTCAGGTGTCCAACGATATATGAGACAGATACTGCGCCATTTCCTTTCCCCCCAAAACCAATTATTATTATTATTGAGGTCAAAACTCTCTCAATGGCACAGGACAATAACTGCAAACATACCTTTGCTAGGCCACTTGATTGCTTTTCAGTCTGTTGAACAATAATAGCCAGACAAATATGTTGGCGTTTTAGATTAATAAACGGGTCAGATTGCAGGCCAATAAAAAAATGGCTGTGGTTTAGCTCTGGTTAAACCTGGAGTGACGCGATAGCCACAGCTGGCCGAGTGGAAGTCGCTCAGTCGAATTACAAAGTCAGTTTTTCGCCGCTCCGTTTAGCTGGGCGTTCCTTCTTCATCTCCGTCCCACTTGACACGGCGCATGCGCACAGCTGTTGCTGCTTGGTTTCACTGGCACGCAGCGCCGCCGGCAGCTGCAGCTGCTCCACACCACGTCACCATGGTGGCCGCGCTTAAGGGTCAAAGAGGTGACGTAGTGTAGCTATTGCTACAATATAGAAGTAAAGCACGAACCCGAACTAACAAACCGTGACTGGAATCGAGAGGTGCTCCACGCTGTGATAAAAAAAGGTACGAGGCTACAATGGACTGAAACAAAACCGCAGTAAAACCTAATTGGGGCGCTCGTTCATCGCTTTGTCTCTGTGTCACTTATGGTGGCACAAGCGCGTAGCGGCGGTAGCGTTTGCCAAGACATAGGAAACTTAACCGCAGTGCGGGCAGCCGGCGCTGTCCATTGTAGCTCATGCCAGGACAGGTACAAATAACCGTTTTCTTTTATTCAGAAGGGGAAGACGCATTGTCTGAAGTTTTCGGTTAATTTTTTTAGAGACTTCAAAAGATAAACGTGGCGACAAAAGACACCTTTGGGACCCTTTATTAAAACCAAGAAGCCTCTGCACAAAGTGGATTATTTTTGCGCGACTAGTGTTCCGCTATTCCGACGGTTCCACAGAGATTAATGTCTTCATGAAGAGGCCTCTAAACGTTCTTCTCACGTCCTGTGCACATTTTGTGCCCAGGGGAAATGGAAAGGTTAAAAATGTGAATGAAAGTCTGGAGGCAAGATACACAATAAAATTTTCAAAAGGATTATTTTTAATTAAATTCTGCTTTTCATTCTCTGGAAGACTACATATAGTTTACACCGAGCTAGTTAATGCATTCTCTATGCAATGCTCTGCTACTAAAAACTGAATTCTGTTTCTTAGCCCAGAGAACTGAAAGTCTCCTCAGCGGCCAAAATTTCTAATGCTCAAATTAAAGTTTAGAAAACTAATCAGGTACTCTTTTTACATAACTTGCCGGTGGCTTACGCTCCTTACACTGCTGCCTTTGTACTGCTCCGAATTATAAAGCCGAAAGTTCGTTTCTCCTTTTTTCTTTAGAAGAGGTTCGGACAGCTTTGCTACTTAACATTAAATCGAACCAAGCTTACTGCGTAGTCAGTCGGAAGAAGATGGCCTCATTTCTTTTTCAGTCGGTTCCCCATCTCGCGACGAGTGACACAAAATGAAAAGATCGTTGCTTTTCTTAAGAGTTTATTGGCGCGCCTCCCGCATCGTTTGTTTTACGCGGACGTATATTACGCAACTCTCTGGCAACTCGCTTCCTTGTTTCTTCGTGCGTGTCGACGAAATGGAGCTAGTCTGGCATGAAGAGCGCGAACAACCGGATAAAAGAAAGATGAAGTGTTAAAAAAGCATTGCCTTCATGAGTAATTTCTTGGGAGGCTTTATTGCCCTCGCGTTTCATTAAATTTAAATGCGTGAAAAAGCGTAAGAAGAGCAATGCACGTTTCTATGTATTATCTCTATAGATAAGTGATTGTCTCTCATCTGCCTGGAGAGCCAACATTTATTTTATGCGCTACGGGAAGCAAAAAGTAGAAAACTTTGAACATTGTACCATGTAACTTTTAAATGCTTGTGTCCTGAGATGAGATTTTATCAGCGTTTTCAGCGATCATGAAGCATTTAATCTCATCACTCATTAAGGTGGCTCATAAATAAAAACTGCTGGTGCAAGCTTTTGTTCTGCATGCTCCAAAGTGTGTAAGAAACAGTGTATAGAGGGTGATCAAAATTAAGCTTTGCAGATTTCTCTAATATAGGCGCTGAGAGGTACGTCAGATCCACCTTTCCACTCAAGTTATGCCAGCAGAGGGAATACAAAGTGAGATAGTCTTTGTCAACGTCAGATAACTAATTAGCTAAACACGATTAATGAACATATTAGTGACTACACTTAGCAGGCATATTTATATTAGAAGCTAAGAGGCAGTCGTATCCATACAAAATTTCATTTGCCAGGATTGTCCTAGCTCGCTTGTATTCCGAGATATTCACGTCAAAATTTTCAGCTTTTCCGGTGTAATTCCGCATGCAAGGCGGTGAGGATCGGCGCGAAACTGCTCCCGGTCTGATGTGGCGTTTCGTCTGCCAAAGGCGTATAGCCACCGGTGAAGCTGATAACCGCTTCCTTTCACTATCGGCCATCGAAATGGAAGAAACGACCGATCCAACAACTTCGTCACACTATGTAGGTGTTTTGCTTCGACTGTCCTCGCCTTGCACGCGTAATTATTCAGAAATGGAGGAAACTCTTCGCGTGAATATTTCTGAACACGCGCGGTGTAGAGTATGCAATTCCACCGAATGTAGTGACTGAGACTGCTACCACATCTGTGATTCTGATATATATATAGCCGCAGCGACTTAAAAACGAATTAGTATATTTTTTTGTTAATTAGATTCTTGATGGGGACGATTATCGTCTCACATTGTGTCGCCTTGGCCGCATAACTTATGACCAGAGCTTCAGTTCGTGTAGCACGCAGTGCCCAACTTTAAGAAATATGTGAAGCTTAATTTTGAACACCCTCTATTTTAAAACGCTTCCAGACCACTGAGATAAAGAGGTGAACTGAAGACTGTTTATCGGAAAATAAACTTGGTGCATTAATGACTGTGTAGGTATAATTGCCGCGGCACTTTTCTTTATAGTAATAAGGCGGAACTGTTTTTCAAGGCCCTCATACTGAAAAAAAAGAAGTTCTGTTTTGTTTTCTTTGGACATCTTACCTGCGACCAGTCTTTTGCGGTGTTCTTGTGACAGCTCAACAGCGCCAAGCAGCCCGTGTTAAATGCCGTTGTCCTTTGCTCGGGAGCATACTTATATTAGGCAATGTCTATTAATCTACACTGGACACTTCCTTATTTCCTACCGCTCATTTAATTCAGAATTCAATCGTAAGTAACAAAAAAGCTTAACAAATTGTTACAATGATGACAGAATAGTTAAAACCAGCCAACTAGAAAAATAGGCATTGATTGTCCTTGATTGTCTTTTATATTGACAGCAAAACAGTTTTATGTTATTCAGTAACTGATGTAAGTGGACAAAGAATTCCCAAACCTGCCGAGTGGTCAATATTCAGGATTTCAATGATTGCACAAGTTTCTAACCAGGATCACTATATTTCTGCCACGTAATAAAGGAAAGTCTTCATGACATCGAATTTATAATGCTTTCTTTTCTCCAGTTCCCACACCGTAGAGACCGAAACGACGTCGTGGAGCTCTGGCCTTTCTCGAGCATTAACGACGTCCACACTGGAACGATTCGTCAAACAATTTAGAGACTCAGGTTCTCGAGAGCCCTGCCTTCATTCGACTTTTTTATTTACCGCGGTAAACATTCCCTCAAGAGAGACGTCTGCTCTCCCAGGATAATCTGCACCTAGTGCGCTGAGCGATAGACGGGATCACTTCTCGTTACGGGCTGCATTTTTTTATTTGTATTCTTTATTACTAGGCGTCCTAACCTAGCCCTGACATTTGTCCTCGTCGTCTAGCCTGTGCTCCCCCGAGAATGCCGAAGAAACTCTAGGAAGAGCCGTGGTAACTTTCGCGTGTTGTTCCCTCGGTGCGTAGCTGTCTACTGTGCTCTCGGCTGCAATCAAGTCTTTTCCGCCGGCAGTTCCCCAGAGGGCACCCTCGACTTCGACATCTCCACGCCCCCCCCCCCCCCCCCCCCCCCCCATCCACGGCTTTTATTTTATTCTTCGAAGTCTTCGTCAAAATGCGACCGTATAACATTTAACGATCGTTCCAATGACAAAAGGTAAGGCTTTCAAGACGCATGTAAATCAGGTTCGTGTACCCACCAGACAACGGTGCTTAATATTACGAACCACACTCGGTTTTTATTTTCCTGCGTTCATTGAAATAACCTGTATTAGTGGAAAACTGCAAATATGATTGATTCAGTCGCAGAACGTCGCTTCTTAGCATTCATTGTTGTATTTTTGAATATGAAAATCTGGGCTTTCATACCTAGAACACTGCTAAAGTAGGGACAGTTTTCGACGCCGCTTAAAATCAAAATCATCCCGCAGTGTAGACAGTCGATGACACTTGCTTGATTTTCTTCGCCGTCAAGCAGTTGGTATTCCACTGCGTAAGATAGACGGAGCTTAGGCGCACGCTGTCGCAATCACACTAGCGCAACGTATTTTCTAAGGGAAGTGCAGTCACTGCCTTCGTTTTTTTTTTTAAGTGCGAAATTCTTTCAGCTCCCCGTCTCGGCAAATTCAGGCGAGCATTGCCAGGTGACCACTGCGGATCGGAGGGCAACATGAAGTGATTTTTTCTAAACTCTCCGCACGAATCGAATGCAGCTTGTCGGTTGTCAAAGGAACCGATGCGCTGCTAGCGGAAGTGTGCCGCGAGGTCTTTCGAAGGGTGTCGGAAGGCAGGTAGCAAACCTCCCTTGATCGGCGGCTGCTCATAGCCCAGTGTTTTATTGCAATTTTCTCTCCAAAATTATGGGAAACTGTGGTGCCGACCATCATGGAAGCGACTCAAGAATCTAAATTTGTCATGTGGGCACAACCTCGGGCTCAACAACCTACATTGTACTTTCAGCGTCTAGTAAAACTCGAACAAGAGAGCTGAAGCTCACACTGGAAAGGAGGCAGAGTACCAGAGTGAATGGTTTTCGTACCGAAGGCTTTAAAAGACCGCTTTTTGAAGAGTTAATAAAGCCACGCCCTTATCTTTGAATATTTTTTATCCTTTGTTCTCGCGTTTGGGTAGTTTTGTCCGCGTTTCATTTGACGGTGATAGCACATGTGGCGTCCGAACATTCGAGTGGTAAAGCCGACGACTGTTGTTTCGCAGAACATGTTAAGCAAATAGCACTTTGACACAGAACACAAAAAGGACTACACTGGTGTTCAAGATTTCGTTTGAGCCGCATAGTGCTGCTGTGTCGACGCCCCTGAATGCAAATAGGTATCGAAAGATGGGGATGACGGCTGTTATCATTCTACAGAATTTAGAGCTTGAGAGACGCCATAAGTGCCCCACAGCAGCACTGAGAGCAAACAATGCAGACTGAAGACTTTTCACCATGACTGTACCTCTCCTTAGACATTGAGTAAATGCGCTACTTTCGCACCATGTTATGGAATCCACACCGACGAGGCACATACAAAGCGCACTTCGTGTTTAACACCGGCACTTTCTTCTATTCATGTGCCCTGCCCGGTTGGTTTATTCTATACGGCGAAAAAAAATTGAAATACCTTCCCACCTATCCGTTCTTGTTCAAGGACGGCTAGACGCCATTAATTTTTTTCAGTCAGGTATCACAGACAAAACCTAAAGAATATTGTAGAAGTTGCACTGAGAGCGATATGCCCTACCACAACGCGAATGGTAACCGATGAGAAGTACCACTGTGCGGGTAATGCTCCATGACCAAACCACGTCAGGTTCAATTTATGTCACCGTTATTACCTGATTTAGCACACGCGTTTACTTGATTTCTGATCAGTTAATTGTAATCTGTTCATCATAACACTGTTTTTTGTAAAACATATGTGATTTCTTCAATTAATTTTTGGCGAAATTTATTGTTACTTTGTTACTAGCCTTGTATTATCTCGGCAACGTTTAGCTTGTCGACCCGCTTTCCCCGTAACAAAATTCCCTCTTTCGTGAGTTGAGAGATGACGCGATACGGATCACGTGAACCTCCAAAACCATTCAAAGGGCACCGTCAAATGTGAAATTCGGAAGAACTTGACGTCAGTGGTCTGACGGAATCCCGTCTGGTCGGGATGGTACATAACGAAAGCAGACGGTGCCGAAGACAAGAAAGTTGATCCCAAAATTTGGCTTCTGGCAGATCGCGCTGTTAAAATTGAAATTCAGAAGGACCCCAACTCTCGAAAATTTGCCGTCGGACTCACCCACAAAAATTACAACTTGACCGACACCCAAATTTAAAAGTTAGCCCACTTCGAAACTGGCACTTGGCTCAAATTAAAAATTTGGTAGTTGGCTCAATGTAAAAATTTTTCACTTCATAACCCCGAACATACCTGCCCTCCGCACGTGCCGCTTCGCCGGACTGCTTTCCAAGGCATGCGCCGCATATTCCTACTTTCAAGGCTCTTGTCCCGGCCATTGCCGGGCCAACGCATGGCCTGCAAAAAGAAGCCTGAACGCATTTTTAAGAAAAGTTATTCCTTCTGTATATTTATTTCATTTTGTGGGAAGTTCACAGTAATCATAATTTTATTACCGTAATTACAATAGTACTTGTAATGTAAAGCAATTAGTTAAATTTGAATTTTATAGAAGTAATTAAATTTGAATTTTATAGAAGTAAATAAATTTGTGTAATTTCATTATAGAAATTTATTCCAAAGCCACGTGTTCGACCGCCATGTTCTCCATTTAGCTCTGGCGGCGGTGCTTACCACACAAGAGCGGACGAGTGCTACCAGCTTGAAGAGCGAGAGCGACCTTACGAATGCAAGGCGAGAGGTTGAATGCGTTGCCTAGTAAGAAAAAAAGAAGTGTGCGTGTGTGTAAGCATGTGCGTGCGTTTGTAAGAAATAAGTGGTTGTCCGTAAAACGAAAAAAACTCCGGCCTGTCATCTGGCGACTAAAATAATGGAGCAATCCAGAGGCAAGACGACAAGAATAGAAGCGAGCCGTAACCACATAAGCCGAATCGACCACGACGGCTGCGCAAAAGCGAGATGTCGTTCTATTCTCTCCCCAGGAAGAAGTGTTTAACGCGGCAGCAATTTAAGCAGCCTTAGCGACCTGCATGCCCAGCGCCGGTTGCGTGTAGAGGAGGTGATGCCAACGCACCACCTCTTCGGCATGTGGCCGGCGCTGGTCACGTTGGTCCCTAGACACAAAAGCAGCGAAGCGTGTGCTTTAACGTGATAAAAGTTACTGTCGCGGGAGCCTGCTGAAGACAAGACTGCGGCTCCTGATAAGTGCCACCATCCATGAGCAGTCCTAGAACACGCTAGGTCTTTTCTGCAAGGTATTTAATGGTTATGTCTACTCTTGACGACAAGGTAGGGGCTATTTTGGGGGATAAGCCGCGTACAAGTCCTTACTCGCTGAAGTGCAATGGCGCTCTCAAAAAGTTTTCAACTGCTCTGCATGCGTTTAAATAAACATCAAATCTTTACTGGTGTTTCCCAGCAAAGTCCACGATAATATAAAGCTCTCTATGTTTTAAGGTTACAGCCATAGAAGCTCATTTTACAGCCACAGTTTTCATATGCAAAGCTTCCCCCCCAAAAAATCTGATTCAAGCTTTCAACTGCGCATTAAAACGCGTGAAGGAGAGACGCGAATGCACGTTGAAAGGAACCATCGTGGTTCCACCTCTAGCATCTTGTAGAAAGCCGGATCACTGAGGGCGCCTCATTGATGCTTTTGAATATTTCGAGAAGAATGCGGGTTTGAGACCGTATAAGCAGGGCCATCATTCTTGAGCGCGCACTTTTCTCAGTGAAGATTACACAAATTCGACCAGCATCGAAAACAGCGAATTCCTCGCTGCACAGAAACAGCTTATTCAAGAATTTTCTCTTTTCTGTGAGGAATTCTGGCCATTTTCGGGACTACTCTACCATGGCTCGGATTCTCATTGCAACGACAAGTTGATTATTCTGGCATCATCTCACAGTCATTTTGACAACGCCGCACTGGTTTCTAAAGAACTTCAGGTGCATGTGTGCTTTTGAATTCTCTTTCCCTCTCTTGGCCCAAAACTTGAGTAGGGTCTGTGAAATGGGTTGATAGCAAATGAACACAAAGCTTAAGGCGAAACGCTTCACTGCCAAAAGGGCCGAGAATCAAAACGAGCAACACCAAGAAGGCAGTCGGTATTCTGCCTACCACAGGTGCAGAAAAGAACGTTGAAAGGAAAGTTCAAAGGGCCGCAACTAAAAATGCATGCAAAGTATATGCGAGAAAACTGAAAATGTCAAACAGGATGCAGTTTTTTTAAGGACACACAGAGCACTTAGACTTTAGTTGTTTTTTGTGAAGTCTTTGAGCACGTGTTGCCACAAAAGTCGCAATTGGCCGCATAGAAACCTTTGCAATGCTTTAAGCAGCTTCATGTCACAGGGAAATCAACGTTTACATCTCCATTCCCAACTCATCTGGAAAATCATGCACTTCAAAAATACTATACTGAAAATTCCATATTGCATATGCAATAGAAGTTGACAATGCGTAACATTTGTTTCCCACATATTTTCGTCTAATAGTTCCTGCGCGCATGTAGCTCCGCAAAATCCTTGCATTCGGGGGTGCCCGTATTTTAAAAACGTGTGCTTAATCAAGAACGGAAATGCGCAAAATGTAAATTTTCTGTCTTTTTACTAGTTTGCGAATAAATAACGGAAGTTTCTTATGTGCCAAATATATCCGTAAAATAATTATTGATACATTTTCAGGACCTTTTCGACGGTGTAGCAGTAGTGAGGTTGTGGTACACAATATTAGCTTGAAGAAGAACAAAAAAAAAACATAAACAAATGACACAGTAAAAGTTAAAATAGGTTAAAAATTTATTCGACTAAAAGAAAAAATGGCACCATAAATATAGCTGTCATCAGTACACACTGGAACAAAGTTGGGATGCGCGTCTGTACTGGAATGAAGCTGACGATGGTAATTTTGTGCTTTCCTTTCACAATCACGCAAAAAATTGTAATTCAGTTTCAAAAGTATATATCTGCACTTTATCTGCGTCCTAGTTTCTTGCGTCTTGTAGAGAATAAAAGCTCTAGGAGTATTTTGAATGTTTGCAACTTTACTCGAATGCCTTGTTGCCGCAAGAGATATACATTGACGCAGCTGAGGTGGCCAGCAGACGCCATAAAAGAAACAGAATGTTCTGAACTTAAATTTAAGTGGTGACCACGAAAGGCTTTAGGCACAACCTTGTTCTGACATGGTTCCAATGCTCCATTAGAACAAGGCTGTGCCTAATGCCTTTCTTGGTTACCACCTTGTTCCAATGCTCCAATGAAACATGGTTCCAATGTTCTATTAGCGAATGTCCGGACCCCGTAGAATATCTGTTACGGATACAATTGGACTTATGTTTGGAAATGTGGCGGAGAGTGTGAAGGTTGTTTCACTTCCGTCACCGGTTGGCCCGATATTGAACTACCTCCGAGATCGGTCTTGTCTTCTATATTCTTCTATACCCGGAAACAACCTCGTTCAGAAGTAACGGCTCACAGAAAGAGATAATTTGTCTTTGAGCAGAAGGCACGTTTTGAACAGCCGGTAGCGGTTCGCGGTGAAATGAGACATAGCGAACAGACGACGCACACAAACGAAATGACAAGACTAGGAATCGTCTTGTTTTTTCTTCAGTGCGTGTCTCCAATTCACGCTGTTTCACTTTACAGTGAACCACAAGCTCGACCTGCCCTTGAGCGTGCGAGAGTTTAACGCCCCAAGGCTTCGCGAGAGTTTTAAGTGCCGTTTTTAAGGCCTGGCATAAAAAAATATACGAGCTGGGCACTTGGTAGCAGGGTGCACGGGTTTCGATGGAATAAGAATGAAGTATGTAGGGAACGGTAATGAGTCGGATGGAGAAGTGGGTTGGGAAATTTTCGAGGATGTAATCGCTGCAGCTGGTAGTAAATCAATGGAAGAAGCTCTTGTCGTGAAGTGAACGCACCCGTGCTGATTGTGATGATGACGATGATGGTTCGAGGAGGAGTGATCTTGATTTTAGGAGAAGTGAACTTTATTGACTCAAATAGATGAAAGTCTACACATTACCTGAATTAGCGCCGACGGCCCAAGCCAACTCCCAAGCAACACCGGTAACTGATTCTTTTGGAGAAAAATAAAGCTTGTACATTTCTAGTTGCGTATTACATTATTGCCGTAACTATAACATGTAGTCACAATAGTAAACAATACCTATATTCCTGGAGCAGTGCTAGTTTCTCTCTTTGAATTATTATAATGTTCGTCTGAAATCTTAGATGTTGGAAATGGTTCAAATGAAATTAAATGTTTCTATCCTTAGCCAACAACTCTCCATGAAGAGGCCTAAATCCTTCGTACGTTTCTAAATTTCACTTTGGCTATAGCCTTCAGGAAAGAAAAAAAGAAGGAATGAAAGAATGCAGGAAGATAGAAAGGAAGAGAAGAATAAAAAGAAAGAACGAGGAAGGTGGAGAACAAGAAAAAGAAAAAGTAAAGATATACAATAAAGAAAGAAGCGAAGGAAAAGAAATGGAAAGCGAGAAAAAGGAAGTGAAAGCAAATAAAAGAAAGAAAGATGAAGGAAGGGCGAAAAAAAAGAGAAATAGGGAAATAAAAGAGAGACACAAATAAAGACGAAAAGTAAAAAACAAAGATAGAGAGAAAGAAAGATAGAAAATACTGCGCTGAGGTTTTAGAGTTGTTGGTGGCCAAGGTTAGTATGAAGTTACGATTTAGCCCGCTACTAAAGGGGCTGTCTTAGTGCTTGAATTTCTGTGAATACTCTGCTTTTTGCTGTGCGGACGTTGCTCGTGATGTCGCTGAGCCAACACTTGGCCCTAACTTTGACAGCGCAAAGAAGAGAGACAAAGTTGGCGCTTCTGCCCACCCTGAAGTGATCGTAAAAACTTTCTACGACTGGGGGGTGGAAGGAGAGACACAAGAGAGAAGGTTCACGGCACTTGAAAGCGGGCATCTGCTATGTATGCTGTGGCTCGGCACCGTCCGCTTGGGAATACTGGGGGTGGCGGACAGCGCTTGATTGTCGCCGTAACAACAGTGGACACTGACACGAAGAGCGGTGCACTTGGGCGATGCAAGCGCACTAGAATTCCCAGGAGTTTCTTCAGGGGTTGGTCGTGCAGCCCTCGGTCTGGTCCTCCGAGCCAGCCGGATGGACGAGGGACAATGCGACGCAGCGCAGAGCCGAAAAGAAAAAAATTAAATGCGATCGACGAGAGACATCTTTTCTCCTCCCTGCTAGTAAGGCGTTGGTGTTGATGGTTTTCTTTTTTTCCTTCGTTCTTTTCCTTGTTTTATCTTCAAGTAACCGATGCTATTGTTGAGGCCTTACGTAACTTCTGCAGCTTTCTTTTCGCATTTTCTTTAAAAAAAAAAACATTATATTTAAAACCAGTGTTGTATTTAGTTCCTTCGGTTCAGGTTCAGCGATTTTTGCTTTTTCTTTACGTTGGAAATCACGGAAGTAGGTAGGGGAGGGCACTGATAGTGGAACCGGGCGAAAACGTTGGTAGGTCTAAGTATTCCTTCCTACTATTTCCTAAACGTTATGTTAATGTTAGATTATCTGATTACACTAATATTCTAAGCTTCCCGAGCCATAAGCGCCGCACAAAAACACAGTGTTTCTCATTAGCGAAGGTTGTGCCTGAAGGTTCAGGAAAGTGAGTGACATCTACCACAGGTTGATAATCGACTCCATGCGATGTTAGAATCCAGGCGTCTCTGGCGAATGACCTTTCAGAGAAGGCCGGTAGCGGCTGCCTGTTCGAAAGTGACACTCGGTGCCACAGTGCCTCTGTCATGTGGCCGGCCTTTCCTTTATTTTTTGCTTTCCAGGTTAACTTTTTTGTCGAACTTTCTATTGGTTCTATTTCATTTTCTTTTGTTCTTTTTGTTGTGATGTCGGAAAGGTCGTCAACAAATTACCTATTGCAAATGTACACTAAGGAAATATTTTTCGGTATAATTTAGAAAGCGATAAAGTTAAACACAGAGCAACAGTACGAATCTAATCTAGCTCAAAATTAACCGTAGACAGCTCACATGTATGTTCCAAGACAGAAAAGTAGAGGAAGACCAATAAGCAACATTAACCAATCTAAACGAGTGCCTCTAGGGACGCTCGAAGGAAATATTGCCAGATTATTTCCGCTAGCATTTGGGACCGAAATCATAAGCGTTGAGGTCAGCGCTGGTCATCCCGACTGCGGGGGCCATGTGGCCATCAGCCACTTACGCTCAACCTAAATCAGGTCGGTGCGAATGTAGAAAAGCGGGCAAATCACCGGTTTTATGAACGTCTCGAAGCACTGGATCGAGCAAGTCCACACTTCGAATACGGGTCAAGCAGTCGGAGTTTGCGTTGTCTGCCATCATCATCATCATCATCACCATCATCATCATCATCATCAGCCTGACTACGCCCACTGCAGGACAAAGGCCTCTCCTATACCACTTCAACTAACCCTGTCTTTTGCTAGCTGCGCCCACCGTATCCCTGCAAACATTTAATCTCATCAGCCCACCAGTGCGCGGTGCAGTCGTCTGTACCAGCGCACAAATGGCACCTACCGCTCGCTTCAGCACGATGAGCGCTAGTCGGCCTTGCTCAGAGAGCCCATTTGCAGCAAAGCTCGTGCTCGATGTATATAGTTCACATTGAGATTTCTCAGGAGTAAGTAGCGTTAAAAGAGTTCGCCATGTTTCCGAACACGACGAGTTCTGATCAGTTATTTCTAGATCACGAGCGAAGCCTACGCAGACGTGGCTCCAAGCAAGGGGGCTGGGAAGGAGGAGCCATGAGAGGACCCGCGCTGCTCACGTTAGCAGTAGCCTTTCTTGACAACCACCGGCAGAGACTGCGCCATCTGGGAACTATAACAGCGTCTGCGTGGTGCATAGGGCATTCCGCGTGAAAACTACAGAAGAAAATATTCAGAAGAGTGCTAATTATGTAGAAAAAATCATAAGCGGGGCATTACTGTTTTTAAAAACGAGCGGTAGCGAGGACGATTACGTTTTTACGCATTTCGCCTTTTTGACACCATTCACAACTTATACTTAGACCTAGGGACGGCCAAGTGTTGCTCCAACGCCGCCAAACCTATTTATTCTCTCTGAATTTTTCTACACAGGAATGTCCCACAGAACACCAGAAAAGCAAATCAGTTCCGCTTTTCTCATCAATGTGTGCCGCTTTGTATTCTCGGAAATATTCGCGCTGATGTACTGCGAATAGGCACCATTGGATAAAGTCAACGTGCCTGAATTTCTCCTTTGGCGCCACGTATCAGGCACCTACCTCAAAATCAGCGCCATGCCGGCTGTCTATTTCCGCTCCAGAGGGGAAGTAGAAGTTACGAACTGTGTACAGTTTCTCACCCGAAATTGTTTTTCTCCCTTTATGCATTCACTTATTTCAGCCTTTTTCCTTTTGATATTCCTATTTCTGTTCTTCATTTTTTTTTGTCACGTTCCTCACACAAATTTAAGCTTACCATCCTTTACCACCCCAAACTACCTTTGTCACTGAATCTGAGTAGAACCTTTCTCTGATCGCATTTCGTTTCTGCTGCATTCAATCCAAAACCTGGTTCTCATTGTATAGTCATAGTCAGTCACCCGTGCGGGTGTGCATCACTAAGTTTAGAGGGCAAAAACAACAGCAACAACAACAAGAACAATCCTGCCAGCATTGCGGTGACAGCATTTTGTGTTTTGAACATCTTTCCTCGTTTCTGCCTGAAGTTTACGGCCGGGTCTTTCCCTGAGACCTTGCTAAGCACAATTTTCACATTCCACCTATCCTTTTGGTGACATTTCTCGAGCCATAGAACCTTGAAACACGACTGCATCGGATGCTAAAAAGAGATAGAGAAAAAAACAAGAAACTAGGGAAAGAGTTGAAGATACAGAGGCACTATAGTGTAGGCGAAACTTCTACCGCTAGGTCTGCTTTTCTTAGATCTCTGTTAGAAAGCTTATTTCTTTGCAGTTCTCTTTCCGTTTGTCTTCGTGTACCAGGATCCTGCATGCTGACAGCAGAATTTATGACACGCCGTGCCATCTTTTCGCTACAGCTCAAGAACGGATTTATTTAGATATTCCTCCGTCTCATTTCTACGTGCGTGCGTGCGTGCGTGCGTGCGTGCATGTGTACTTGCCAGCTCGTCATCACCAATGCTTACAGGTGGAAGCGGGAATTGCGACAGAATCCTGCCAAAACATTAGCATTTTAAAACATTCGGTGGCCGTAAATTCTCTTTATGGCACCGTTGAAGAAGACAGTACCCATAAAAAAATCACAAAAATATCAGCACATTCAACGATGGCGTCTAAATTGATTCTTAATGAGCACGTTAATGCAATAAATACCTGCAGAATTGGCCATCGACATTAAACAATAATCTCTCCTAGCACGTATCAATTGTAACTGAAGCTTTCCCCCATGTAAAAGGCAACTTAGAAGCAACAAATACAAAGCTTTTTTTTCGCTTAGAAGCGCTGCTACTTGATGTGCAGGAAAGAACAAGATTTTGCTTGAATTTACTTTAATTTATTCGGTTCAGCGCAGCTCTCTGCTGTGTATGATTATTCATTTAGCTTGAAGCAATGATTAATCCTGTTTGCTTTATGCTCACAGCCTCCTTCATAATTTCGATGGTGAGTGGACACAGAGTAAATATTTACGGGCAGCGATTCGGATGGAAAAGGTGCGCGCAGTTTGGTGGAAGGAGATTTTTTTTTCTGCGGAGGGCAGGGGGGGAGGGGAGAGAGAAGACTAGATTCTTGTCGGACGACATCGTTTATGTCGAAGAGGGGTGCGCTGTAAACAACAAAATGAGGAGAAAAGAGTGCTTTCCTGCTTTGTGTCCCGTGGAGCGCGCACGGTCTTATTGAGTTCTTCCCTGAACCCAAGCTTAACTCAGCAGCTTGGCTCCGAAGTGAAAAAGAATGTTCCAATGAAGATACATAAAACTCTAAAACGGTCCTGTTCTGAGGAAGGATGTGATTTTTTTAGAAGGAAAGCAAGAAAAAAAGAAATAAACATACGAGGCAGCTGAAGCATTTATATTATTCTGCATTGATTTAGCCTCGATATTTTTCTCTTTAAAAGTTTTATTTCGCTGGAGGCGAAATTCTAGAGGCCCGTGTGCTGTGCGATGTCAGTGCATGCTAAAGAATCCCAGGTGTTCGAAATTTCCGGAGCTCTTCACTGTGGCGTTCCTCAAAGCCTGAGTCGATTTGGGACGTTAAACACCCATAAACCATAAAAGTAGTTAGGATTAATAAATTCAAGTTTGATCTCAGATGGTAAGACACCTCTGCACAGAATGCTTTCTCGGCGCTACATGCGTTAGCGAAGTTTGTACGTTAAAGCGTGCAATCGTAGCCATCGGATACAAATCTTGGGGAAATTTCGTGCGGACGCCATGATGAAAAAAGCTTCGTGAGCCACTCTTTGCTGCCCGTAATGCATGTTCAAATTAGGCACAGGAAGCAGCGCCGATGAAGTGCTGTGTATCAGTTCACAAGTAGCAGCCACACTGCCGCGGGCAATCACTCCTTATCAGGAGCAACCAATTTCCGCAACCGTGTCTGTGGCCACGTCTACACATTGATTTCTTCAATAGGCTTAGGAAATATCGGCTGCCGTCCAAGGTGACATGTAGAAAAGAGAACTTAATGAAGAATTTGATGTCGCGCCGAGAGGGGACTGAGGCGACCATGCGTATTATGCTCGGGGAAGACTGTGGAGAAGTGGGGTTTGCTTGGTGTATGACTTGCTCATTTCCGTTAGGCTTTTATTACAGCTGCTTTTCTACGTAAACGGATAGTTTTGCGTAATAATGTAATTCCAGCAAGCTTACGATTGTTGTTGCAGCTTGTGGTTTGTCATAAACGCTGCAGCTAAACATCCCTACAGCGAATCAGCAGATTCGCTCCCGTTACAGACTGCATGCTCCCTTTCCATAACACTTTAGGTTATTGTGTCTACTTTGACGTTACATTCGTTGTGCTAAAGGACTGCAACGGCGGCTTTAATTGTACTTTTTTGCTCTTCATGCAAATACCTGCGGCTACTGTCTCTGTCCTGTGGGAGAATATTCCGGGGCCACCCAAGTTGGAAGTTCGGATGCGTTCTGAGTGCAATTTTGAGAAAGAATCTTGAAAGGAGATTTGCTATAAGAAAATTTGGAGGTCCATCAGGATCTTAAATACGTATAAGGGTTTATAACTTTTATCAACAACGAGGGCTATTTTGTTACCTTATTAAAATCTAACTTTGTGCTTTTGGGCTATGCAGATAATCCTATTGACATATGAAATAAAATGAAAAAAGCTTCAGAAATTAGCCTCATGGAATGAGAAAAAAAATCGGCGTCATTGGGGTAAAGGTTTCTTTGTTACTTTGCAACCCCTTAACTAGTGTGTTAAAGTGTCGCGTGAAAAAAGGTTTTGTTGCCACTAAAATAAAAAAGTAAACTAAATGAGCAAACAAAAACACGACCAAGAAAACGCTGACAGAGAGAACAAGAAGAAACCAAGAAAAAAATCAAGACGGAAAAGAAGGAGAGAGAAATGGAAAAGAAAGAAAGACTTCTATTATGTTGGGGCAACCTAAAAAGATTGAAAAACAATAAAGAAAGAGAAAGAGAGAGAAGGAAGCGAGAGAATTGGAGTCTAATTCAGGTTGCGCCTCAGTCGCCTCCAAACGTTTGTAAAATCGCGACAGAAGAATCTGGCGATTTAATAATAAAGGCCGAAAGCGCATCTGTTCACAAGAGCGTAATAGGTGGCGCATTTGGCCTGGCAGAGATGAGGACAAATGCCGGTTTCCCTAACCACTGTGCCCCAAAGAAGCCGAGCAGCAGTCGAGGGAAAACCTTATAGGAACTGGATAGCCACTTGGTACCCAGGGCCACTGCTGATCGAATCTCCACCGTCCCAGATACGAGGAAGACGCTCATACCACTTGACCACCGCTGGCTTCACTACAGGGAATCCTTAATCTTTAAACGACGTTTTGAATAGCGTAAAAAATTTAAGTTAAGGAGAATTTCACACCACTATCAAAGCTTTCTGCGCTCGCTCTGCACTCACTGGCTTGCTCAAAATATCCACTAATTTACTGTTACGGGTTATCATTCCTGACGTTACCCAAAAACTTAACTGCAGAAAATTTACGCAAGAAAGTCTGCCCAGCTTCTGCTGTAGAGGAATCGTAAACAGTCAGTTGTGGACACAAGGAAATGAGCTTCCGCTCGTCGGTGCAATAAGTGAGAGAATATAGAAATATGAACCAATAATTCTAAACTGCCTCTCTTACAAGATGATTTAGCGAAGTCATTTCTTTTTGTTTACCAATTGTTAAATGACAGCTTTATTGAGAACTGGGCTGGAGTAATATTTTTATTTCTGCCTTCCACGCGATGACGACGGCTGAAAGCGAAACTCCGGCCCAATATACGAGGTGTCCGCCATACGACGCATGTATTTTGAATTTAAATTGCCTCATTACAAACAGGCGCTCTTAATTTCAGAACTGTCACTGCTCCGGAACGTGTCTGCTCACTGAAGGCGTGCAGAAGGCTCTAACGCCCGGGGCGTGTGAAAAGTTTCCATCCAAATCTTCGTCGCATGCCTGAACTGATAACCACGACATTCAAGTACGTTTTCGAGTAATATATTGTAGTTCAAATAAACTGCACTTGAATGCAGCACAGTAAATTAGCACGGTAAGACACCCCGGTTCTTAACATCTAACATTCATCAAAGATGACGCTGTGCGAAACGTGGAACTGGTATATGAGCACGCTATTTTTTAGTCGCCGCTAAAAAGCAAATACAGGCGAACATTGTCTGGCAACTACGGCGAAAGGAAGGGCGAACAAGACGCCTATTTTGAGGGTGAATATGCAGCGAACTTCTCACCCCCCTTCCCCCCTACGAATGGTAAAACAGATCGGTGCAGGATAAAAGAACCGACGCACAGCGAGTGGAGGCGCACCCTGCTCTTCTTCACAGGCTCTAATGCCAACGAAAATTAGGTTGCCAGTGGTACCGCTTAGCGTTGGGTGTGTTAAAACAATTCCACATGCACATTGATGAGAAGCCGTCCAGAGACTCCTGCCGGACTGGCGCCGCGGGTATTATCTTTGTGTGCGAGAGACATCCCATCTTGAACCAAGGTTCTGTTTGACTCGGGATGGCGTACGCTTGCAGGCCTGTGTTGCTAACTCGTGAACGCGTGTGGCTTCAGAGCTACTAGTTCTGTTCTTGAACGAGATCGGCCGCAAACGTGCTTTGTGCCAGGGTTTGCCGCGGTATGACTCGGACGGGACGCATTTCAAGATTGCGGCTATCAGCATTTATCTCCCATCCTGGGAGTGCTACTGCAAAGCATTTCTTGCTTACGTCTACTCTCGGCGACGATAGAAACCTTTTTTTAATCTCTTTGTGCTCTATAAACTTGCTGAGTGCAGTGTTTTCTATATCAACGGGTCTTAAGTGAAAACGATTAATGGAATATGAAATCATCTTCAGGTAAAACGGCTGCTAGGTGTTTGAGCAGTCTATATAAAAAAATAACAAAATGTCATACAGATATCTAAACGCGCCGTATGCATATGCCATTCCCCACGTTCTTTGAAATGAAGTGGCCAAAGGCAGTATTTCTCTCCTTGCAGCAGGAACATGCAAATCATCAATGCCCTTGAGAATATTGCGGACCTTGAATCTTGCATTCATTCTGATCACCAAAATACACCTCTTAATACCAGCGTAACGACGGTTTTCACTCACCATCCACTTATGTCAACCAGGTGGGCAACATTGTCTCTTTAGCTGCCACGCAGGTGACACTGATTTTATACGCCGCACTGTCACAAGGTGGTCGTCAAGTAAAATGCAGTCGCCTCGGTTTTAGTTGTGATTTGGTTAACTTGGTAGACTACTGAAGCTTACAGCACCGTTGTCTACTAACGCTTTTCCTTCAGAGCCCACAATGTTTGACTAGCCCACATGCAGAGCTGGATGAAACGTAATATGAGTCCTGGATTTTACATGGACATTTTGCAGCCAGCCATAATGCAATTACGCAGTTTCTGACAAGGAAGCTGTTCAGTAAACCATTCTATAACGCACTTAGTTGCATCGCGAGCACACCGGGAAGAAAAACCCGTCCTTTGTCACTTAGTTCCCATTGGCTGAGAATGGCGTCACGTCACGCACCACGTTATCAGCTGAGGCACGCGGCTAATGAGGTGCCAATCGGCAGCTGCACCGGACCATTGCGGGCGTGCCCATCTCTCCCTTGCCACGGAGCCAGGAGCAGTGTTGTGTTCGGTGGAAATTCCCGCAAGCGGAGAGGGCGACCATATGTGTGCATTTCCTTTATATATCGTGCGTTAGGACGGTAACAGTCGAATAGTGAGTTTATGCTGTCGCATTGCCGCAGGAATAGATAATGAAGTGTCCTGCTAAATTTTACTTCCACAGCATACATATCAATCAATCTGAAATAATATTCATTCACCTGGCTGTTTGGCTTGGCGATCAAGAAGCTAACTGCGTCCTTGACAGGCTGGAGGTGGGTAAGTCTAGAGCCAACCAATAGCACGACCAGTCTATTCGAGGCACTGTAGCACCCTACTGCACCCGCGTCCAGTCCAGCCCTATAAAAACACTATTTTTTCAGGAATCGTTGGGCAACCACAGCACAGTTTCTTTCTCAGCACGCGATTACCAGCGATAAAGCTCGTCAGCCGTATCGAAGGTGTTGTCGTGCGCCGTCATTCGTCAGCGTCGGCACAGAGCCGCAAGCGTGGTACAGGCGTGGGGCGCGTCACGCAAGCTTCAGTTACAAAGGTAGTGTACCTGCCACAATCAGTTTGACGTAAATACCGCTTCACTTAAGTCCCCGGGAGTAGCGACTGATAGGAGAGGACCCAGTAGAATTGAATTGTTACTATCTGTGACGCCAGATGATAAGTCATGCCTTTTATTGAAACTGCAAGAATGGGGTATTTATTTATTTCTAAGATATTCAATTGCGGCATTTCTACTCGTATTTTTTAAAATTTTCTCAAACTTTCTAACAGAGCATAAATTTCACGATTTAAGCAACCATCCTTTTCCTGTCTAAGCCATGATCCTTCCCGGTATTTTTTTTTCTTTTGTGCTAAGCACGAGAGCGACTGTGACGTTCCTGAGCTAGGAATCTCGCGAGTCATTCCGTAAGCAGCAGAACACATATTTGGGCGCATCTTGTGCATGTACACATCCATGCGCTTTCTTGCGTCAGCACTCACTGTATCTTTAATAAGGCAGACTCCTAATTTATGGCCGACAGCTGAGAGCTGCCTGATTACGCGTTGCACCAGTATCGGCCATTAGAGAAGCGCCTGGTAATTAGGACTACACAAGTTACCGAATAACGAGATTCTCTATACAGTGGCCGGCGAACTCGGCAGCATCAGTCTGTGCAGCACCCATAACGTAGTGAGTTAATCTCGCACAATTATTCAGCAAAATGACATCTTGAGCCTCTTTGTGAGCAATTTACGCGACCTGCGAGGCAATTTGGAAACCAAGATAGTTGTTAGTGGCCGCCGCCGCGGTGGCTCAGTGGTTACGGCGCTCGGCTGCTGACCCGAAAGACGTGGGTTCGATCCCAACCGCGGCGGTCGAATTTCGATGGAGGCGAAATTCTAGAGGCCCCTGTACTGTGCGATGCGAGTGCACGTCAAAGAACAACAGGTGGTAAAATTTTCGGAGCCCTTCACTACGGCGTCTCTCATAGCCTGAGTCGCTTTAGGACGTTAAACACCCATAAACCATAAACCAGTTGTTAGTGGTCTTTGTTGTTGTTGTAGTTGGGTTTTCAAAGACAACTGCGCAGCTTAAGCTTTCTCGTTTCCTGCTGGAAGAGAGAGCCCATGTTCTCAAGCTTGCGGACGGCTGCTTAGTGTTTTTGTTTGAAATATGTTGTATTCGTGACCAATATAACATAAATTTTGTTCCACTGCAGAAGAAAACTGCAGAAGCAGAAAGAAGAAAGAAAATAACGCTCACACTAAGTAGTCATGCCGAGGTGCCCTAGGAGCACTGTAAATAAGCGCTCTTGTTTTAAGGATGCTAATTCTGCTCTGGCTCCAGGCATGTTGCGAAAACTTGGCACATGTTGCTCAAGTTGAGTGAGATCCGACGAGCGTGCTCTTAATCATTGAAAAGCATAAAACTCTGGTACATAGCGAGGCTTCATAAGAGCCGTACAATGGCCTTTACAATCTGTGCGAAAAATTATCCGCCTTTTGTTTGGGGTCGTCTCCACTTTGAGACAGTGCTTTCGGAAAGCAGTTTGCAGAAAAGTGATAGCGGATCGTCTTGAGGCGCTGACGCGCTTCGATATACATGACGAAAGATGCCCGTTCTCCATCTAGGAAAATTATTTCTGCAGTGATGGCGGTGAAGAGCTTTTCTCTCATGCTGAGTGAAAACACTCTAGGGCACACGGGCGTACTTAGTTTAGTTTTGCTCGTGCCTTCGATCATGGACTATGTAATCTCTTCTTCGGCTGTCGATCAGTCGATCGCTACTACGCTCTTTAACTCGGAAAGTATTTCAATTTGTAAAAATCTGACTTGACCGCAGTGATTGACACCTTTAGCACAAATTTTACCGAAGCCTTTTCTGCGGCATCTTTTATCAAAAATCGTTACTGAAAAAGCACTGTACTTTAATGAAACAAGTGTAATGGCATAAATTGCTCAATGTGCAAATATGAGGGCATGCGATTAAAGATGTCGGCTGATTGTCTACTATAGATTGTTTTGCAGAAGCTACATCAGTAAGACAAAACTAAAAATTGATCAGCAAAAGAGGTTTGGTTTATGGTTTATGGGTGCTTAACGTCCCAAAGCGACTCAGACATTGAGGAACTCAGAAGTGAAGGGCTCCGGAAATTTCGGCCACCTGGGGTTCTTTAACATCGCACAGTACACGGGCCTATAGCATTTTGCCTCCATCGAAAAAGGATAGAACTCTTGGTCTCCGTCGGAAAACACTAGAAATAAAAGTTTCTACCGAAACAAAATGTTAAAAATATTGCTTCAATAACTAAGCGAGAAGTTTGAGCGATGCACGCTGAGTTCATATAACACCTTGTTGCTTTTATTCTTCAAACTTGCTTTTTCCTTCTGAGGTGTGAGAACACTCGGCCACTGGCAAGCCACTTGGGCGATGAATACAAGCAGGGGCGGCTGCATGTCAGTTTATAGGCTCCATAGCTTACTCGTGTTGAAACACAGCTGCATAATGTCCCCGCGAATGCACGCTTACGGTGTGCAAATCGTTACAAGCCCACATTTCTAGATTTGTCCCGGAGCGTATTTCAGTATCCTTAGTCCACGTCGTTCCCCCAACTTGCGTTACCTCTAACTTGGGCTGTGAGAATCAGTTATTGCAGTCTAGCCGAGAACATATAAACCGTGAGTCACCATAGAACGCTTGCTTGTATGGCTTACTTGGCGTGTGACATATAATTTACCTTAGAAAAAGCCTTTCGTGCTCGGCATATTTCTTAGAGGTTGCATGGAACAGCATCTGAGCAAGATGCAGGGTGTTTCACGAAAACGGCACCAAAGGGCCTAAAGATTCAGGAATAAAAGAAATAAACTAAAGTTGTTGTTTTTTTTCACGCTCAGGAAACGCATATCTAAGTAGTTAGTGCTCTTCCACGTTTCTCTCCTTTTTTTGTTGGAACATTTGATCATGTTTTACCCGCTGTTTCTGGATTTCATTTGTTACCCTTTTAAACGCTGCTTGTGTCTTGTATGTATGAGACATTGGTGCTCCTGTAACGAACCATTATAATTTGAAGCTGCAATTACGTATATATGGCACGTTAACACAGAGAAGTTTATTTATTGATAAAGGCAAATATGCCAACCTAAGGAATAATTTTAGGATCCCATACTCTAAACTAGGGTAAGGGTACTGCCAGGATTTGCCTGCTTTCTTTGAGTGTAGCATTACTTTTGTCTCTCGCCAGAAAATGTGGACTGCCATCGGAGGCGAGCACCGAGGTGCCACTCTATTTCATTACATCCCCGTTATCTCCGTCCCGCAGTTACTGGCAATAAGACCGGTACCGACGGCAGCAAGAGCTTGAAATATATAAAAAAATGCTTTAACTGTAACGCGAATAAAAGCAAGATAAACAGAATAAGTTTGGAGGGAAGTAGACAAGCAGTTTTAACAGTACATTAGCTTATGCAATTCGGATTTTAGCGTTATTCGTGTCCTTCTATATCTGCGAGTCATTTGATTCCATCAGAATTTGTGAGAAGAATCTGTGCGTGATGTCGGGCCCTGTAGGTTTTCTATGTCGTTATATTGACTACGGCTAAGAGTGCAGCGAAAGCCTTCTAGCAGTGCTGCCATCATCAAGCCTTTTATCGCAGCTGCGCCGCCTTTTTCCGCCTAATAGTGATCTGGTTCTGCACGGAAAACGATATACATTGCCAGGTGACTGAAGAACAAGCATATGCATGTATCAAACCCTTTTGTCAATTGCACCTGGCTTTTATAGGACGTGTTCAACCTCTCCATATTTGCAGGCTTGTGGAGATTTTTAGCAAAAAACTACCGTATTACAGAAGCTAGTAGCGTGCATGTCTGGTCACCAATAACATGCCAACGACGACTAAGGGGCTAAAGCCCTTTAAAGCGCAGTAAAAAAAAAAAGAGGCGGTGGTACACTCGTTTCACTTGCGGTTAATGTGCGTCCAGCTGGCATTCTCTAAAGAATTTTCTGTCCAGCTTGGCGAACTTGAAGACAAATAGTTCTACAAAAGCGCTTTAGCGTTTATTTTTAAATCGTTTTTTTTTCTTCGAATTAGTTGGCGCGCAAAAAATATGTTCACAGCATGAGCTGCACTTGACAGCTGGGAAACGCGAGTTGCCAAAGCATGCCTCTATTTTCCTCCCCGCCTTATCAGTTTTGGGAGGCGTCTACAACAGACGCTCTGCGGAACGTCACCGGCACCGACGCCGCGATGGAGCTGCTACAGACTCAAGCAGATATACCGCGCTTTCCGTCTACTTTGCTCGGTAGTATTAAAAGGTATTTTTCTTTTGTGTGGCGTGTTGCTAGCATTACAGTGAGTAGTAGTAGATGCCACGCCTTGAATCCTTTGAAAATTATTGATGGGTTTATTGCTGTAAATAAATGATTTTACTTTTTCGCATGCAGCTATTTCAGCATACAGCTATTTAAGACCACTCTGCAGCGTTGCCCTAATACAACTGGCACAGCTTGGAACAATCACTTCATTCAAGAGCGCATTTGAGGCAATCGAATTTAGGTATCTAGGAACAGCGTAAAGCAGGCGAATGCGAAGTCACACTTGCCGCACAATAACGATTGCGTAAAAGCATGCAAACAGTGAGAGATTACGTCACAATCTTTCTATACAAGTAGGGTTACCTTGATCTACGCCTCATGAACACCATAATCTCAGAGAAATATTTCAGAGCAAACTTCTTTCAGCTCTTGGTAGCAGTGACAGGTTCCTTGCACAAGACATGCTCTATCACTTATCTGCCTTGAAGTAGCGGAGCACAGGGCAGGACACCATCGACAATGTAAGTACTAGTGCATGCGTGTATAATCTGTCATCCAGGTCGTCGGAAGCCCGATGATCGAACTCAGTTCACTGTTTGGATTTACTTTTTTTGCTAGGCGCTCTTCACGTAGTGACAACCGAAGCTCTTCCGCCATGACAATATCCTGAGTTCGTGCCTCAGTATCTTCTCGTTCAACCTGCTTTTCCTCAGCCGAACCTAGAACCTATGGGAAGAAGACGCTACAAATGCCTTCTTAAGGTAGCACTTTGTGCCAGCCTCGTAATCAGCGATGATGCACTAGTCTACAAGAACTGAACTGCAGCGCGCAGTATATTTACTTTACTTGTTTTCATAGGAGATAATTTTGCAACTTTTCGGTTGGGCAATGTGGCCTGGAGTTGCACTTGTTGCGCAAGAAGAGTGGCAGGCTGCAGAAAATGGTAATGCCTCATGCCTCTGCCATTTACGACACAGCGGATGGGGCTTTGGTGGCTTCGAAGGCTTGTTACTTTGGTTCTAGACGACTTTTTATGCACAATAACCGGGATTTTTCTACTTTGTTTCTAAGCTCATGACGCCATATGCTAGCCAGCATGGCCTCCGTGAAACGTAGCGATCCTGTCTTGCTCGGATCTAATGGAGCTTTGGCGCCGAGTACGGGCCACAAGGGCCGAAGCGACCTTCTAGACCTTTCGTCTCTACCAAGGTCTTGAACACCGCACATTTCTCCTAAAGATATCCCAGCCACTGTTATTTACGGCTGGTTTTTATGTTGATGCTGCATTATGAAAGCTAGGCCTTGGAATCGAAATATTTTACTTTCGTTCCTGTGCGTAAACATAGGCTCAAATAATGAAAGGATAGAAGCCAAAAATAAACTTGAGAAAGATGAGCGAAAAAGGGCATATAAGTTTCGTATCGTTCAACCCCCCCCCCCCCCCCCTCCTCAAGTAGTGCTTCCAGCTTCATTTGCTTGCCTCTTTTCTACTCATACGTACCACCTGTGATGTCAGTACTAATGGAGGAAAGCTATGCCATCCACCGGTACCCGTGTCAAAGGCGGAGTTGACCAATAATGAAAGGTGAAAAAATAGAGCAATAGAAAAAACCCTTCATTTTCAAATACTGCCATCACAGTTATTTTGCATTGGCTGCGAAAAATAAGAACACCGTGGGACTCACTGAGTTTCTTCTTTACCTGATCGACAAACTGTTTTGCGAGGTAATTTCTGAAAGAGATAAATAAATTTATAGGGTTTAGTTGTTATTTTGGCTGAAATTATTTTTCCCCCGCAAACAAATATGACAGAGAGGAGGAAACGCGGCAAAACAGTGAACAAAATTCGCTGTTGCTGTAAAAAAAGAAGGTCAGACCGAGAGAACATACGAAAAAAAAAATGAAAACTGCCGTCTTCGAAAAGTGTAGGACAAGTTTTACGACTGATCTTATTCAATTCGTAAAAAGTTGTTAGTAACTGTTCTGACTGCTAAAAACATTTCCTAAATGTAATCATTTTTCATTCCGCCTGTCTTTAATATATCCAAGAAAAAAAAACCTTGTTTTCCAGCTGACCTCTTCACTAACCTACCTTCCTCAGTGGCCTAGTGGCTGTGGTGCATGACTGCTGAACGCTATTTGGAAAGTTCAATCAAGGCCCTAGCGGCACGATTTTGTACGAAGCAAAACGCAAAAACTGTCTGATACAAAATTTTGCGTCTGAAAAAAAGCCCTAATTAGTTTAAATTAAACTGGAGTCAACCGCGGCGCCATGCTTTGAATCCATAGTTTGGCTGTAGTAGATTAAATATCTACATTTTTTTCTTTAGTAACAAATGACAATAGAGGCTTGTGAGAATTTTTTTCATTAATATTTTAGCCTCATAAGCACAAAAGTTTGAAATCGCAGCGATCGCGTTGTCACGAGCGATTTCTCTTACTCTGTCAAAACACCTCTCAGATTTATTTTTTAGCGGATACAGCCGTTCTCTTATCATTGCATGTACGTCCTTTTTAAGCCTTTTGAGAGGTTTCCAGGCGAAAAATGAATGGAGACTAATTTCTGGAAGGCCCGCGTAGTTATCACTCTTCTTAAGCATTTGTCGAGGGGACACGAAATTGGTACAGTGAGAAATGGCGTGGATTTGGCTTTGACAAACGATGTAATTTTTTTTAATCACGAAGACGACATATTTCAGTTTTGAATGATGCCCATTCAATATAAACCAAATCTTCTAAAACATCGCAATTATCTATGCTGGGCTGCACAAATATACGCGAAGGCGCTGAAATGATCGATAAAGTCACTGAAAGGGGTCCTGATCACGCATAAGTTTTGTGCCTGAACTGGTGTGTACATTCGTGATAGGTGCAGTCGTGACGTGCCGATGTTCGAAACTGGAGAGGAACGCAATTTCTAGCTGTTTAAAAAAGAAAATTGCACAGGCTAAGTATTCTGTACGTTGTATTGGAGATGGAAGCTAACTGAAAGCTTGTGAATTGCACAGGTGTTTTATACGAACGCCTGCGAAGAGGCAAGCGGAGGAGGTTGAGCAACTGACTCAGCTGCCCGCATAGTAGTCCTCTCATTGAGATATACATGTGACGCATTATAGATCCCAGGTGCTGCCACGGAAACCCTCGACGAAAAGCAAATTTATGAGAGCATTTACAGGAATGCAGTGAAGCATAGGATGCACGTTCGATTGCTTCGTTTGCTGAATGCATTGAATAAATACTTAATGCGCAATGTATAGCATGGTGCTGCTCTATACTCACCTCACGCGTACACGTCGCGTGGAGCATCAGGAGCATAGCAGGCAAGAACACCTTCTCTACTCACCTGGAGAAGGCATTGTCTTCCAATTCTACTATTTACACTTTCGCTAAAACTAGACAGAGTTGAAAAAGCAGGAGTAGGCAGTAGAGGTTCAGCGTTGGGCACATAAAACATTAAACACGGTAGGTTACATGCCGAATTGTGTTTCCTTGATGAAAACATTTTTGAATTCGGCTCCTGAATAGCTGGCCTCAGCTCAGCCTTCACCTGCTCTGCACGGTTTCCACGACGCCATAGGCAGTAAACGGTTCAAAATTCAATATTGCTTCATTGTAAAAAAAACCGTACCTGTGATGGTTTACGTACTCTTAGTCTACCTACAATAACCCATATTAATCTCCCGCTTTACGGTACGGCACAAAATTTTAAATCACCGCCGGTGTAGGAGCACAACCTCAATTATTTTACATTCATGCCGAGCTTAATATTTTTCCGCCCCGTCAAAAAGCAATAACTCACCCAGGAAATTAGGTCATTAATATAATCCCTTCTGTAATGATCGCAACGAGAACTATTACGGGAGCCCATCGTCTTGATATTAATCTTTATTATGCCGTCGCAAGCACAGCCGTCGGAGCATATATCAGTTTTGTAAACGAGGACATTTACCTTTAAAAAACCTTTGTCTGCCCGCGAAACAACCTCTTGAGCGGCGAACGTAAAGAAGGCAAGATTATTTTTCTATGTTCCGGAAATCGGAGCACCATTTTAAGCGCAACTCAAAAATCGCACATCATCGCACGGTTGCTTCGCGGAGGACTTAGCGCTAACTGCTTCTGGCTTTTGGATAAACTGGCGCGCTAGCGTTCACTGGGTATACCATAATATCCGGCAATAATCTTTCATTGCTTTCGCAAAGTCTCGTTTAGCAATACAAATTGCTGTATGTAACGACAAAAAATTATTAAGCATTTGTTTTCATCTCTATAATGTTTGCTTAAATCAAGACACGGCCGAAATAAGTTGCAGACGAATGTACCTAACGTTCGACTAAAGAGGCAATCGACTTCTACAGAAAGATGTAATAGAAAAGGATTGGCGTCCAGTCACAAAGAGAGCTGCCGAGAATTAAAAATTTAACGAGGCTGCGCTGGGGAGCCTGTCGGGAGCCATAAATACGTAAGTTGTCTGTTTCGAATATCACGACAATTTTTTGCAGTGCAACTAGGCCTCGTTTGTGAATACGGGCTCATTTGCTATAGAAATTTGAGGGAATTAGGAACGCCAGTGTGAGTGTTGCTTTACGAGCACTTTACAAATAAAGAGATTTATTCACAATTTGCAGAATTCTCGCTTCAATGATATATGAAATGCTGCTTAAATATTTGAAATGTATTTGAGATATCTTACACATGGGAGTCTGCTGTAATTATCATCATTAAAATAATAATCAATCAGTGTTCCGCGATGGATATTGACCTGGTCTGAAAATTATATCAGCGTTCTGGCCGGACAAAATTAAAAACTTTTTGCGGGCTTAATTTTGGTTGGCTTAAGAACATAGCCTACTCTGAAGTAAGCACCGTACAATCCTATGTCTACCATAGGACACTGGTAAAAGCTCGCCTTTTAATCATTACATAACCTCCACATGATGTGTTCTGAAAAAAGAACCGGACTTGAAGGAGAAACTGAAGGTAGTCATGTAAAAGTACACAAAGGAACTTTACGCCTTGATTCTTAAGACGCTTAAGAGTTTGAAGGGAATAAAATATAATCCGAATGTTAACGCACATTGCCTCTTAAAATATTTGTGCCTAGCATGTGGCTTAGCAGGCGTGCGAAATACTTTTATCAGCATTAGGCCACTGCTGTGCTGCATTATTAGTGTAATGTGATGTTAGTATAATATTTGGGTAAACAATTATCAGTAATCACTTGATCCGCAACGTATGAATAATAATGTTTTATTTTGTAGCGCAGAAGAAAATGCTGGCCTGATTCAGTAGTATAGAGTGGGCTTTAGACGCATTTAAAAAGAAATATTTTACCCCCAAAAACAATCATCTCCAAGAGCCCTTTTTCAGAAAATTTGAAGTGTGGAAAGAGAAAATCTTTGCCTTAATGCAGTCACGTGAAACAAGATGGTGACCTCCTCATTCCCAGCAAGGAAATAACGACTGCGATGCCCTTTCACATTTTTCCATGCCTTCCTGGGCGCACCTGATAATTTAGTGCGATTTCTGTCCTTGGGTTTCCCAGCGCGTTGCACGTCTCCTGCTTATAGAGAGAGAGAGAGGGGGGGGGGGGAATGATAAAAGAAGCCACTAGTTCTTCGGTAGCTACAAAGAGTAGAATGGGCAAAGAAAAAAAACTAGAAGAAAATTGGCCGGTGAGCATTCGGTAGCCACAGGGCGACGACTTATTTATGTGGCTGAAAATTTCGTAGTGTGTCAGAGCCTTTTTTCACGGAAATTACGACTGATTTCAGGACGTGCTGAATTTCTTCTTTGTCTCGATGCGCTATGTCCTCTTTTATAGATCACTCTCCTCACCGGCACACCCTGGAATGATATTGCATATGCTTTTTGCTTTTTTTAAGGCCCTATTTGAACGTGTTGAATACGCTGGGATCCATACGCAACACGATGATCAGATTTTGGCACGAGAATTTGGAGCAGAAGTGCTCTTACTGTTTATCTCCATTTCGTTTGTGTGTGATTGTTGGAGCGCAAGACGGGCTGCTGCATTTTTCTTGCGCATAAGACTGAAATGTATATCCTTTTTACCAAGCGCACTTGAAGACCAGGGGGGTTTATTTATTGTAGACACTTATTTGGGCAGCTTAATACAACAAAAAGGCTCCATTTTACAATGCCCTTTGTCGATTTTTGTTTCTAAAGTTGGTGTGTAAACTTATACCGAAATAAGTTCCAATCACATCTCATGAATTTCGAGGAAAAGACGTCCGTTTTGAATTTGCACTTTCTCGCCGCGAATAATGTCCGCCGCTCAGCTTTATCTTCGCTGCCTGGATATTTGCTCATGTCCGATAGAGTTTTTAATGACCTGATTGCTTGTATGTCTACCCGGGCATACCTTTAAGGTTCAAAATGTTCCGATATTTTCATTTGAACACTTCTGATGTTAAGTTACTTTAAATGAAGCGCATCATATTAAGCTGTTTTTGGTTAAGTGAAAAAAGGTTATCTTCTTTGGTCGAGGAAACGTTCGACCGAAAATGCTTAAAAACCAACTAAGCAGACAGCAGTAAACGCTTCACAATGTTTATGCACGGCCTTTTCACAATATATGCCTCCTAAGAGCATATCTAAGTACCCATATAAAATGCCACATCACACCCTTGTAGTTGATATTAAAGTAATGCCTCGTCAAACTGGATCTGCAACTTTTAGACCAGAAACGTGTCCTGGCGCTGGTGAGGAAATAAATTAAATATCTATGAATTCAATATTTGCATAGAGTAACGTAAGGTGTACTTCGGCCAATAGGGAAACACAAAATTGTTTATGGCTATTTCAAATTTTAGCTAGGAATTTGTTGGAAAACACGGAAATGAGCTCTTAAACGCACACATTCCGCCGTTTTAATGGACACAAAGGAATGTGGACAGTGTACTCACCCCCTTTCGGTGCACTGCACAATCTTTCCAGCAACTAGAAATGCAGAGTCTTCAGCAGTTTTGGGTTATCGCGGACATTCGTCTATTTACATACGAAATGCTATGTTTGCTGTGGTTCGCGCTAAAAAGAGAAAGAAATCGATCAAATAGCTTTTACTTTATTTTTTTTCCAAGGACTGAATAATTTATGTCACGCACAAGCGGCTGACAGTCAAATTTCAGCGCATTTCGATTCTCGATTGCTCCTATTTTTATTTTCCCCAAACGTATCCAGACACAAATAATACCCTAAACGTTCTAGGCTTAGGACAGAAAAAGAAGTCCCATCTCAGCGATCACTGCGGAGCGATGACAGCCTCATTTGCCGGAGCCGAAGCAAGGAAAAAATAACAGGCGCGAGATTCTTAACAGCTTTTATGAGTGCCATTTTTTTACGGCTTGAGGACGGTTTGCATCATTCCGTTTGCTGCCTACTTTGGTCTCTTTCTTTCGTTCTGTCTTCGTTTTTCCGTCTTTCTTTCTGTCTTTTTTTTCGTTCCTTGTTTCTTACTTTACTTCTTTCTTCTTTTTTGTTCCTTCTTCCTTTTTTTCTTTCTTTCTTGCCACTCCCGATATTACCGTACCTTTCCCAGCCTGTTTCCTGGATTTTATGACGTTTCGTTCTTTAACGCTGTAGTTCAGCGGTTTCCAGCGGTTCCCAGTTGGTTACAACCCCCCCCCCCCCCCCCCCCCCCCCCGCGTTATGGACGTTCTTTTTCCTCTTAGTAGCCCTCTGCTGTCGAGCTTCTTGCAGGGTGTGGGACAATTTCTGCGCCCTTTCTTTATGGGCCTGACTTTTGCGCTTTACTTGGACTTTCTCATCTGCTAATCGGTTTAATGCTTTGTCAGCGAGGCCACTGCAGCGTTGCAGCTAGCTCGGTAGGAGCTCAAATTGTTCGCAGTTAATATCTGCACAAGACGATACACATCTTTATTTGCACTGAACACCCTTTCCGTAATTTTCTAACAGCATTAGCTTTTTATAGCAAGAGAGGAGAAATAAGTGAAGGTACTGGCAGCGCAAACAATCAGGTCGCCTCCCAAAATAATTTTGTTGCTATATATACAAAGAAATTCATCTTATCTCGTGGGCGCTATTTGCCGAGGAAAATATTTTGAGGAAATGAGAAAGTGTGCCTTTACTCACTATAATGGAATAATTATTCATTTGAATGAGAACAATTTATTCCCTTTATGCTGCAGCTGTCTGTACATACTTCGTAATTTCTTCACTAAAGAAGGATCTAAATTAGACACAAGTATCATGCTTTCATATTTCTTCGCGATAAATTAGAGGGAGAGACTTCTAGAGTAGCTAAAACGATGTAAATTTCAATACCGGAGAACGTACGTCTAGTTGGTCGTTGGTCACCGTGTAAACAGCGCACAACCAGACGAGACACAAGAAGCTCTCTACTTCTGTGACGTCACGCTGTGCGCTGTTTACGTGATGCGCTGTTTACAGACGCGTCGGCGTCTGTGTGAAGCCTCCACCTGCTAGGTGGCGTTTAAGGACATTTGCCTCCCTCCACCAGCCACACGTCAACCTTCCCTCTGACCTCTTACCCATCTCCCCTTCTGCATCTCCACTTGTAGGGGAGAAGAGGGAGACGATGCACAAAGAATAACTCAGAAAAAAGGAGAATGAATGAGAAAAAAAATGACTCAGACAGCAGCAGGCCTAGGTGGAAAGGGGAGAACCTCCCGAAGAACTGTATGTGCAAAAACGAAGCTTGCGGGAGCTACTCCTTTTAGTGTTCCTCGGGAGGAGCAACCAGTGTCTCACATTGCCTATCGGGAGGCTGGGCTTGAAACAGCCGCCTGCCAGTGTAAGGGTGCATGGCTTTACCTCCGCGCCCCTCACCGCGATCTATGAATGGGACGTATTTTGCCTGGTTTCGTATACGAAATTCGAAGCGAATCAGAACTGGAATATGTATTGGGGGGTGAAAGACAGTGAACACAGAATTGTATCACGATCATTAACTGGAATTGACTGCCATGTGAACGAAGTATGCTATCGCATGTCCTCAGCATCAGTGAACTAAATCTTTTAATTTCAGGTTTTTATATGCCTCATTCATATCAAAGAGCTGAGGTACTGTTGACTAATAAAACGTCGAATAAAAAGAATAAATCAGTCTATGTAGAGCCACGAATTCGACACTATTTTGAAACCTTGGACATTTCTAACCAGCCAGGAATAAATGGTGGTAGGCTAATCATTTTTGTGACGGAGATATACAGTGTTGGAGAGACAGAACACGGAGAGTACACGGACGAGCCTGTCTTTAACGCCCTTTATCCCTAAATACTATGTCATCCCAGCTAGCACAAAGGGCTACGTTAGAGTATCTTTATGAGTAGCTTACACAACAGCTTCATCCTTCTTCAGCGTTTTTAAACCAACTCACTGCCTAGAGTGCCGTCACCACTACGTGACAATATTCCAAAGGTGGAATATTTCAACACTGAGCGTTATAAACAAAAATTATCATGCAGGCTACAAGACTGCAGCGGCAGGGAAAGGTCCCAGTACATGTGGCAATAGTTATGAAAAAAAAATCGCCGCACATTATTAGAAATTCATTATAAGACTTTAATGCATATCTACGCTTGTACTGGAAACAACAAAATTGTGTTAGAAACAAAAAAGAAAAACCGGCAGCGCCATTAGGCGCAGAGAGCTAACAAAGTTCTCATCAGCCGAGGCAGAAGCAGAGAAATAATTTCTGAGCTGTTCTTAAGTGCAAGTCTTGAGGGGAAATGATAAGAGCGAAAGCTGGACAAGAGGTCGCATCGAAGTAGTGCCTGGTGGTCCGATGGAGGCAAGAGAAGACGACTCGGGCGGATGAGACAACAAAGAAAAATTGCCCCGTTCTTAAGGCGGGAAAGCTCCTTCCTGGAAGCTCTGACGCAGGATTTAGATCGCTGGTTTTTTTGCGGTAGATTTTCCGCAAAAAAAAATGAATGCCTTAACGATAGCATAAGAATGGCGGACGTCAATAATTAAGCCTGGATTCCAGCCCGTTCAGAGTTCAAAACCAGGCCCGAATCTCTTCTTGTGTGCAACCAAAACACTTTGTTCACAAGATCGCTTGCTTTGACCGGATTGATATTCTTCCTCAAATTGAAGGGAAAGACGTTAGTGCTGTCAAATGAGTGAACAGTTTTCATAAAACATTTTGTTGAGTAATTTTTTATGGTTTTAGAGATGTTTCATGCGTGAAGTGATTTCATCAGGACAGATATTCGTTGCTGTGTATACCACCACGAACTGCGCAAAAAAATAAACGTTCCGAAGTGTAGGTAAGGAGAAAATACGAACGATTAAAAAGGTCTATGCCCCACAGAGAATGTAATCTAGATGGCATGATGACGAAGGAGATGGTGACGATATTCGCTATAAAAATGCAACGCATGTTCATTATAAAGGCTGTTCTCTTGCCGTCCCAGCTTACTTTCGAGACCTCATGTCGATAGTTTTATTTTCAGCTCGATGAAGAGTCGTTTATCTAGTCAAGTTTAATAGGTGATGCTCTTTTACGAACCGTATCGCTCGTGGTAAAGATTTATCTTTCATGCACTTTTATATAATTTTATTCCTCAAAATAAGAACGGAGAAGCTTTGCTCGTTTCTCGAAACAAGACATCGTGACAGGTAGCGGAATGACTTTTTCAGAACGCTACGTTTCGATGACTTGAGAAGAAGCGCGTTTCTGCGCGACTGCTGGCAACCAAGCTTTCTAAGATTATTCTCTTCAAGCCTCGCCAACTCCGTCTTAAAGCATTTCTCTGCCTTATTCCTGATTTTATTTAGAAATATCACTTACAAGGCACTTTTTATTTACACATCCTGCGGTGCAGCGTCCATTGCGACTGATGGATACTGCCCTGTTGGGAAACAGTCTTTTCATTTATTCTCGCAGCCACGCTGTACCGTTAAGACTAATCTCTATACTTTTCAAGTATTAGAGCACGGGCATTGAATTTCAAACACAGGTTCTACATGCACAAAGAGGAGAGTGAGGAGCTGCGCTCCTAAGTAAACGACAGCATTGGCGAAACAAAAAAAAAGCAAAAAACGTTGGGACCAAGGACCACTCCCACCACTTTTCGGGCGCTTCGCTTCCCGCCTTGCTATCGCAGCGTGACGAGGATCCAGATCAGGCACACCGCGACACCTTGGTGCCCGATAATTGGGAAGCGTACGCCGCATCGTCTCTGTTGGGCAAAGCGCTGTCCACGATGATGGTGTTAGCAACGACGCCTCATTTAGCAGCCCCAGTGCCGTTATGTGTGTTGTTCACGCAAGCGTTTCCCGGATATACGGCGCACACTAAAGGGGCGGCCACGTCGCCGGAGTAGTCTCCTCACAGACGAGATCAAGGCAGATTGGAAAAGTTTTTCTTATCCTTTAGGTTTTCGTGTCCTCCCCTCTTGAAGCAATACCTTCCTTTTTCTTGGTCAAGAAAAAAACGATGGAAGTGTCGCGGAAATGCCCCCAAAAATCAGCAGGGCCCCTGTGATCACCTCGCTCTTGCAACCGCCAGTTCGACGTTTTTCTTAGACCGCTGTTTTTTTTACTCCCACTGCATTACACTTGTGGCAGTTGCTGACCTTGAAACAGCATATTTGCACAATATGAGATTATATCGATTATAACGAGAGTCACATTTGCGAATGTTGGCTAAATGGGAATCTTATTAGCTTTATGGGCAGGTTTCTTATAGGAAGTAATAGAAATGCGGCTTGATGCGCAAGCAAGATTAAATTTGAGTTTTGTCTCTCAGTTTTTAAGGTGAATTCAATAGATCCGTTTCCTTTTTATATATATATCACACTTTGTTCACGCCGCGGTAACTCAGTGGTTATGGCGCTCGGCTGCTGACCCGAAAAACGTGGGTTCGATTCCGGCCGCGGTGTTCGAATTTCGATGGAGGCGAAATTCTAGAGGCCCGTTTACTGTGCGATGTCAGTGCACGTTAAAGAAGGTCTAAATTTCCGGAGCCCTTCACTACGGCGTCCCTCACAGCCTGAGTCGTTTTGGGACGTTAAGCCCCCTGAATCACAAACGAAACCACACTTTTGACGCAGACAATCTAGTGCCTGCTTTGTAGCAATAAATTATAAAAAAGCAGTGCATAGTTTTTTGTTTAGTTCTTTCACACAAAAAGAAATCGCTCTAAGTCCTATGCGACATCTTCCGGTTAAAATAACAGCATAGCTGTTCCTTCGGAAGCTGCAGTCCTTTCCGTTCATCTCCTGTTTATGTGCAGTTAATATATGGCTTGGCTATGGTACTTACACAGACGCTTTGCTCATTATGAGTCTTGATAGGTACTATCTCCGTGAGCAAAGTGCATTATCACTTTTGTTTTTGCCTGACATGGGCGGCTAAATTGCAAGTTAATTTTTATGTTGCCGGCTTACTCCAGGCATCTTTAGCAAACTGCTTTAAGTGGCATGGGTGATGGAAAACTTTTGTGCTTCTATTCCCCTACAATATACAATATACAAAGCGAAGTAAAACAAACCTGGTGGAGGACATGTGAGACAGCGAGGCGTGACTTTTTGTCGGTACCAGAGTCTATTCACCATGTAAGTACTTAATTTTTTTTTTACCTTAGAGGTAGTAGTCTAGAAAATCGCATCAGTGTTAAAAAGAAAGGCCAAGTGACCTGAATGTGCGAGAGCTCTTTTACGCATTTTGGTTGCAGGTTCAAACTTCTGCTTTCTTGGGGGTGATGAAAAAATAATCGAGACATAAATGCAAATGGGGTTTCGTCTCTTTAAAAGTAATGATGTGGGAGTCGCCTCTAGAATTTCGATGTGTTCGCTGAAAAAATGGCATATAATTTTTCAATGTCCTCCCGAGAAACTCTTTTTTTCTTGCTGCTTCTTTTTCTTTTCACGCTGCGTCAGATTTTTGACAATAAATTATGTTTCGTTCCGGCGTCTTCATGTTTAAAAGCTTTCGTCACCGGACAAAATCCGTCTCTTTTTAGATGCGGTTGGTATTTCTTTCACTTTTTAATGAATTATCTTCCAGCCCTAAGAAATTATATAATTAATTTCCAGTCCCTAAGCGCACCTAAAAAAATGAAAAAGTAAAAAAGAAAAATTCCAGGTTGCTCTCCTTGATTTCGGTGAGTGTTGGCTTCCTTCATTCATATGTCATAAAAGCCCCGCATTTCCTTGCCTTTGTCTGCTCAAATCTCTAGTTACGTTATCTCTATGTGCTTAGGCCATGAGCGCTATATCCAGTGTTTCTGGGAAGACTACGCAATTTTCAAAAATAGGAATTTTGAGGTAAAATATTTGCTTTCGCGACATGGTATTGCCAGGATTTGCGAACACGAGAAAACTGGTGGTCTTAATAAACTGCCTAACTAATTTCTAATAATTAACTTTTTACCTATCAGAGTTACGTGCCTGGCTGCAATTCGAGATTTTCAGCCAGTCACTAGTAACCGCCATATTGCTTTTAGAATCTCGAATACGCGGTTTCCCTCGGTGGTGTGGCTCGACAAAAATTTGGTTATTTCGACTAGCTACATGCACTGGATGAGTTGCTTTGCCTGCATGCTCTTCGAATGCCCATGTATTTTGGCACGATGTAGCCAGAATTTTTTTTACCACAGCGCCGAGGACAATCTCGTTTTCGCAATTCTAGAAACTAATATGGCGGTTACTAACGGCTGGCTACAAATCTCAAATTGCAACCAGACTCCTAACTCTAAATGTTAAAAAATTAATTATTGGAAATTAGTTAACCAGCCAACTAGTTAAAATGATTCACCGGTTTAATGGAGTCCACCAACCCTAGCAATACCATGCCGCAAAACCTATATTTTTATGTCAAAAATCCTATTTCTGAAAATTACTTAGTCTTCCTTGAAACGCCTTGTTTGTAGAGAGTGGCTATACTGCTTATGAGCCGTGCAAAGTTCACGTGCGTCGGAGATGGTCCATATGGGCCGGATATGGTTCACATAAACTGGATAGAGTTTAAAACGACCGGATTGGTCGCACATAAAGTCCCAGACAGGAAATCTCTATGGAATGCACCATGGGGTCACTTTACGCAGATAAGCTTTGCAGCGGACACACTCGTTTGGAGGTAAAGAAGAACTTTCATCTTCGCTTCTGAAACGACTGTTCATTATTTCTACCGAGGATATTGATTACCAGAACAGATTGCGCTGTTCGTTTCGAGAACGTGTTAAGTCATTGTGACGTCAGCTCAGGTACCCTGGAACCGCTGAAGCTAATGGTCAGGACAGGTTCAAATATTTACTATGATTTTAAGGAGCGTGAGAGTTTCCCCTATGCGAGGGCAAAATAAGGAGGAACATGGTGAAAAGCCTTGTTGAGAGTTGCTTCGAAAAAGTTACAACACTCCAGGAATAAAGCACAGACATGTCTGTAAGCCGCTTCCGCGTGTTTCTATGTACCGAAGATGCCCCGGGTGAGAAAGCATTTCTACTAGTGCTCGCTGCGTGAACGCAAAAAAAAGAAGCATAAAGGAAGCTTCAGACGATTAAACAAAGCCGGAAGCCGTGTTTGTTCGCAAAGCCTCATGTAAACAATAACTCACCTACCCGCCCAGCGCTCGCTAAACTCGCAACTTTGGTGCGAGGCTTAACATAATTTTTTTTTTACTGCTGGATGAAGTGTTGTCGTAGGCAGGCATCAACAAAGGGAGCTGTAGTAAACAGTGAAGCGCCTTATTTATTCACAGAGAACATTGCAGGTTAATTGTCAGAACTATAGCATCTGGGCACTTCGCTTAGGCTTTTCTTTTCTAATGCAGACGAAAGCGGTCTTGCTTGCTTGCTTCTCTGAAAGCTGGCGACTTTACTCGTTCATGCAGAAGCATGCGGTTGGCGTTACTTTATTCATTTTATCAACATAAATGTGTGCTGACTCGGCGCAAACGTTCCACTTTTTTATGTGGATATGTGTTTCATAGAGAGTATTCTGCCATGCATAGAAGTGGTCTCGGTCTTGTATTTACATATATTTTAAAGCTCTCGTCTTAAATAAAGAAACATGTTTTTTGCCCTTCACATAATTTCAGGAGAGAGTTTGAAACTTGACACTTTTTTCTGGGCGTTTTTATACAAACTGAGCATATACAAACAAGGAAGTTTGTGAATGCCATTTTATAAAATTCGTCTAGATTTTTCTTGACAACTGTGAAGAATACAGAAAGATGAAATAGTGTTTTCACCGAACAGTCTTTTTTAGAATCGATGTTATGAAATGTTCTTAATTCTAAACCAAGAGCACCTACTTCAAAATCTGTGTGACATAACATGCTGGGTTCTTTGTAGTTGCTTATTTAGGTATCAAAAATAACATTTCGTACGAAAGATTCACACTGTCGGTTGCTTTCTGTAACCAAACCAATTAGATGAGTGGCATTAATCTACGCTAGTCTTCACAGTCTTCACGTTGCCGATGAGTATATTCCCATTTCATTACTTTTTTTTAACTTTTCGCCTATGTTTCCATGTTAGATCCATGAGTTCCACCATGTCGTACTGTTTCTTGAGTTAACAATTCTTGTTACAGTAGCGCTCTCTGCAATATATGGATTCCCAGCCCAAAATATCTGAAATCTTCGTATTTGAGTTCAGTCAGTAGAATTAACAAAAATAAACAAAACTGGCACTATATTAATATGGCAGATTGATTTGTAGATTGATTGATTGATTGATTTGTTTTTGTTTTAATTTCTATTTTGGTAGAGTTCTCAGCGCTTGCCAGCATAGCACATTATTGTGTTCTTCATTCACAATACGTTATTGGCTTTTGACAGCTATGCACCAACAATCAAATTTACCGAGGACATGCTGCTTATTTACGTGTACGCGGCAAAAAAATTTTTTTCCTCAGCCTTTGAAATAGACAAACAAAATACACGAACGTAGTAGCACCAGGGTTCACTTGGTGGAAAAAAATTATTTGTTATGGCTTCGATAATCTCTGCGGTGAAGAACATAGGCACTTTCACAAATACTTTGTCCTTTAGGTGTTTTAGCTTGAGCTTGAGCAGTGATCTTTCTTTACCGGCTGACCAATACCCTGGTCAATAAACCAACAAAAATTGAGAGGAATAACCACTTTATTAATGGTTTCCTTTCTCTTTTCCCTGCATTATTATTTTTTCTCTTTTCTAACACGTCCCGTCAAAAATGATTCCGAGGAAAAGTAAATCTGAGAAATGTGCAATGTGAAAGTCGTTTAGTTTCATCCTTTTCAGAGAGTCTTTTGGAGGCCGGTGCAGCATTAACGAAACGAAGCTTCACTGCGCTGTGCGTGCTCTATGAATAGAGCGCACGATTTTCAACGCACGCCGTTTTCGAAGCAATCTGAGAGTAAATGTGTAGGAAAATACGGAGGGGGGACCAGCGTAAGACGAAAAGAAGAACATATAAATGAAATTGTTCTCTTAAAAGCTGCAGTCAATGAGAGCATGTAAAAAGTGAAAGTGGCTGATTTCGATATGACGATTTAACTTCCGTGCGAGTCATCATATCTGACGGTCGCAGCAGAAGGGGGGGAACGATTTGAGCGACATAATCATTGTGCGCGAGCAGCTATTTATACGGGCGATGTCACTAAATGGAAAAGAAGGTTTGTGACAGCTATTTATACATGCGATGCCAGAGGAAGATTTGTGAAGGTAAATTGGGTCTTTTGTTTTGGAGTTTAGTGGAGAGGTGGAGGGTGCTTTCAAACTTATGTCCTGACGGGTCATTGAATCCAGAAGACATTTGCACTGCAATCGAGACACCAAATATTCAGGCAGCCAGTTTAGCCTCGGCGATAAGGAATGGATCTGTGATGGGTAGAATAAAAAATGAAAATAAGATACGAACCACTAGTGATCAAGTTCACTGCATGCGCCAGGCTACTGAAATACAAAGCCTTGCATGGGCATGATTTCGTTAAAAACCCAGAGGCTTTTCTGCCCCTTATGGTTAAATAAAAAAACGTAAATATGTCGTACGGAAAAGGTTGTTGGTATACAGGGAATTTACAACCTTGGTTATTTAATCAAAGTCCATCCAAGTTTCCTATTATCCGCGATGATTGAATGTTAGTGAATATGCTTTATGCGCACATTGCACCCCATTCACTCAGCGAAAAGAAAAAGCGGTAAGCGCAATTACCACAGAGCTTGTCAATTCTTAGCAAGCAACTGTAATTTCCCGATGGCGAAGGGATAACAAGGCACGCGCAACAAAACTTTCCTGTTCGTTTGCGCTTGCGAATCAAGAAATAACGAAACATCTTTACGATAAAACCTTGACTTGACAAGGGAAGTGCAAAATCAGGATCTTTGTGCGCCTTCAAGTGCCTGATTGTATTTCACAGGTTATTATTGACTACATTTTTTTCTGAGTATCTGTCTTAAGAATTTTTGGAACCTGTGCTTAGGTACGGAGCAGTTCTACTCTCCGCGAAACTTCACATGGCCCAACTTTTGAGTACCATCAATTTTGCTGCCTGTACAAAATGAAAAATATTTCAGGAATCATCATGATTAAAAAAAATTCTTTGCACATTTTTATTAGGAAAGCTCACTGTTCTTTTTTTCTGGGGGGGGGGGGGGGGGAGAACTGTTTTCTATAGCCGCAAGGCACTGGCCCCTACATTGCAATTATTATTTCTTCCTATGCTCCCTTGACAATGCTGATTTTTTTAACAGTATCATCAGGAAAAAAGCGATTTACGTACTGATGCGAGCACAAATACATGTCCGAACAAAGGCGCGAATTGAGAGCGCGCGTTTCTGTAACTCGTTTTGTTTGTATATGTTTCCTCAATGGTGAGTGCAAGAGACGACCGTGTTTACACAAGTCACAAAGCCGTTTAGACAAAGGCAGAAAATCATCAGGCTTTCTTTCTCTTTCTGCATACTCACTACAGGGGTGCCTACTGCCGACGGCATGAATATTCATTCGAGATTTTCGCAAGCAGCGCACGATGAGTTCGTTTGTAGTGCGGGTGTTTTCACGGCAACAGCCATTTCATTTTTTCTGTTGGCACGACTTTTTATTTATCTTATGCAAAGACGGTAAATGAGCGTTGGTGTAACTTTAGACTTTTTTAACAGTGTGTACTTCTTTACTGCTTTTTTCCCGTTTGCATGTTAGGTCACTGTCTTCCAATGAGTCGTCTACACTTCACCTCACTATTAACGCATTCTTTGATGAGCCTCTGTACATCTATATCACCCTCCTAATTGTCTTCTTGCGGCCACTTCATCTTTGGTTGCCGTCTGATACTCTTCCTATCAACTTCCATTGATGTCACCTTCTTTACAATCTATTCACAGTCCTTACTCAGTTCCACACAACAACTGTCGCCGTGGTGGCTGAGTAGATATGGCTCTCGGCTGTTGTGCCGAAAGACGCGGGTTTGATCCCGGCCGAAGCGGTCGAATTTCGATGGAGGCGAAATTCCAGAGCCCAATGTACTGTGCGATGTCAGTGCATACTAAAGAGTCCCAGGTGGTCGAAATTTGCGGAGCCCTTCACTACGGCGTCTCTCATAGCCTGAGTCGCTTTGGGACGTTAAACAACCATAAACCAAACCAAACCTGTTCCACAAAACAAAATCGCAGGCTTCCTTCCACTCCCACTGTACTTTAACAGGCTAGTCTAAAACGCTGCATGAAGGAACAGTGCTAGTGTCAGGAAGAGAATGAGGCTTAATATTTGCGAAATCATGAGGGTTAGAGCATTGTATAGGTTATCAGGTAAAGTTTTTTCTCTGTCCTCGTAGCAAACCTAGATCTGTAGACCGAATTTCTCGCTCTTAAAATACGTACTGATGGTCGCAGTCATCTACGCCTTAAGCAAATGATTTTTTGTGAAAATATAAGTGTACGTGAGTGTAATTAAAAGGAGGGATGCAAAAAGCTGCGTTTCGGCTGCCTTGAGGAAATAGTTCGCGAGCTTAGAGCAAAGAGGCCCTGAAGTCTATATTAGAACACTTATAACAACAAGAGTCTCTCCTGGGGTACTGCACAACGTCAGAGTTGCCTCCTTTGAATCTACAGAACCTCGTTGCTGCCTCAGTCACATAATATTTTTCGAATTTTAGTTTTTCTGAATTCTTCACGCGGCATAAACCGTGGGAAGAAGCAAGGACAGGGAAAAGCTACTGCATATGCTTAAGTTGGCTTAAGAGCTTTTAGCCGATGGTAATATCATAGGATATTCACCGCCCGATATTGTCGCTCTTCCTGTTAGATTACTGATGGCGACTGAATGCGAAATAGATGCCAACACAATGTGGTAAAAATGTGCACGAATGAATCAAAAAGAGCGGGTGCGGTTCTATGCAAACACGTATCTCGCAAGGTAAACTATGAATCGTAACATATTCTGCCTAAAACTTATTCGGAGCCCTGCAACTATATTCTTTCCATCGCAAATGCACTCGTTTACAGTTGAGCCCACTTTCACAAACTTGGCGGTCGCACAGATTTCGTTCGTTGTATCCGAAGTTCGTAGTAAGAGGACGCGGCATATTACAGCCAAAAATTCAAACTCAGAAAAAGTGCCCCTTTTTATTTTTAAAGTTCATCAGGCACGTTGCGAGTTCGGTCACTGCTCTTTTGAAACTCTCTAGCGCAGCCGAGAGCCATGCAACTAACGAGCTGTATTTGGAATGGGAAAGAACTAATCGCGGCAGGAACTCTGGCAGCAACCGGTGCCAGATGTCCTGCTCTCCTCGTCTCCGATGCTCGACAAAGCTGTAAAGATGCCGGGGTGTAGCTAGCTCACGTACGTCGCGAAGGGCGTACTGTTCGGCAGTCTGCAGTCTGCTCGCGCGCGGCAGCACCGTGATGGGGAGCCCATTTCATCAGTCACGCCAACCACGTGACTGATATTCAAACTTTTCATACCGCTGCCATTGGTTGGTCATCGACCGTATGCAGTAGTGCCTCTTTCAACGCTGCTCCTGTGCAGCGCCACCCAGATTCTATTCTGCTTGCACTTGACATTTTTGGGTGGGGAGGGGGCAGGTACGTGGGTTGGGACTCAGGGGGCGTTGTCCGTTCTAGGTGTAGCGCTGGCTTTTCAACTGCGGGGGCTAGCGAGGGCGGGTGTACAGCGTCTTCTTGTTCTCTTTAACCGAGTTTCGCAGCTACGGTTCTTCGTTTTATATGAGAAGCTGTGTTATTGCATTATTGCATACTCTGAAGGAACACCGCCCTCGTCTGTAATAAGCGACCGTTCATTATAACCGCGGCTGTTATAAGTGTGCTCGACAGTACCTGTAACCTTCTGCATAGCGTATGTTAACAGCATTCCAAAAATATTATTACAAGTTTTCTGTGGGTTTATTGTATATGAGCGGCAGGAGCTGTAGACTAAGGAAATTGTCGGCATCTAGAAAGGTTCCTTCATAAAGTCACAAAATCCAAGAAAGCTTCTGCGTCTCTGTGCTGGCCAACTTCCCGCCTATTATCTTGCCAACCCGCGGGCATAATTTTCCTAAAAGAACTATTTCATCCAATTGTGCCGCTTACAGCTTTCTAATTAGGTGTCTACAGGCCAATGGATGTGCGACCCGGCCACCAAGGTGCCCTTATTTAAGCCTTCCACCGCTGCAACAATGTTATATTCACCTTAAGTAGCACGAGAGATAAAGTTGTGCACTGCTTTCCTGTCATGCGCATTAGGCGTAGCACTTTTGAAAAAGGTGGAACGCCAACCTTGCAATGGGGAACGTTTTTCTCCTAGTTGCAACATAAATCATAAATGAAGAAATTGGGTTAATGATGTTGCGACGCATGTTTCTTTTTCCGTTATCCTGTTTACAGACGGGGATTTGCACTGCTGGGTGACTCGGGACAATCAGATAAATTTTGCGCCACAACGGGCGTGGCTCACATCGTAGTGATGAATGCTGTTGTGGGAATATGTCTAGAGAAGGACAGCTGTAAAACACTGCTTCTTTAGTGGGGTGTCTTTATTTGAGGAACGTCTTGGAACAGTAACAGAAATATTTGTGGCTTCGCTAGCACGAAAGCATGGCTGCTATCACAAGGACCATTATTAGGCCCTGAAGCGAAATCAGAAGGACGTTTAACCATCTATGACAAACGTTTCATGTAAAGTCATGGATAGTAGCGCTCATTCCAGCATGTCACAGTACGCGTACAAATCACGCATATTATTCTTCAAGAATCTATCTAGCCTAATTACAGAGGTTAAGCATCTGACCACTATTTTCTGCTCACTCATTTGAGCAGGAATTTTAGTTGTTCGTAGAGGTCTGAAACGTTTACTCTTTTGTTGCTCGTCTAATCTCTCTGAATTAAATTTTTTGTCAAAACCAAGACAAATGAAAGACCTGTAGCGAGGTTATCTTGTATTTGAGGGTTTTCTGGGCGCGCTCGGCATAAATGTGCCAGAAGATTTTCCGTGTCCGATCAGCATGGAATCTAGCGCTTTACCACTTCAGTCTATAGTATTGATCCTGTACGAGGAAAACTTTAAAATCAGTGGTTTTAATAGAACATTCGCACTTAACATAGAAAATATTTCAAGCCTTCCTGATTGTAATTTTTTGGAATATTTACCGTGTACCTTCACGACATGACTGAAGTGCTTTCAAGACGTAAAATGTATATTTTTTTCGCAAATTTCATTAAAATAGGCGAGTATGTAAAAAATTTTGTTTATTTTAGAGTTTTAAAAACGGCGATGCGTGAAAAACAAGGGAATGGTTACGGATATGTTATAGGGCCACACTGGAGCTTACAGAAAGCGTGCACGCGTTTATCTCAGAGACTGTTTCTGGCCTAAAATTAATGGTTTATTGCAAAGGGTTGAAAATATAAACTGCAGCCATTCGCGAAACATTATATCCTAGCAATACCCATTTTGAAACAGCGCAACAAAGACGGGACGTGGAAACTGAGGTGTAAAGACAAACAAGCGCTGACTAACAACTGGGTTTATTGAAAAAAACACGCAAAATATATACAGAGTTAGGAAAGACTAATCGCCACCATAGTCAACTCATGCCACATGTGACGCCAGATATCCAATCTCCCCTTCGGAAAGGGCGACCGATGGGCAACTAATGCACGTTGCGCCTTTCTCACGTATAAGAAAAGCTTCAAAACTTCTCGCGTCATCTTATCACAATGGCGAAACACGATATTAGTGTTCTTATAGTCGGGGGTACATTTGCATTTCTTGCAACGGAATGCACCTTTAGTGAGAGGGTCTCCTTCTGTTTTTCTTTTTTCGTACTCTTTTTCGTGTTTACATTTGCACCTTCTGCAGTGGACCGCCACGTGTGACAGGGGGTCTTTTTTTCTGGTGTTCTCATGTTCCATGAGTCGCTTGTTTATGCATCTTCCTGTTTGGCCAATATATGTGGCGCCACACGAGAAGGGAATTTGGTACACTACCCCTACCTCGCAAGGTACATAAGGGGAAACATGGCGCACCTGACAAGCCCTTTTGTTTCCCTCCTGCCTCTGCCTTACCTGTCTACACATTCTGCCTAATTTCTTCGGGGCAGAAAATACGACGTCAACGCCATATCTGCCTGCCACTTTTTTGAGCCCATGGGACATGCTGTGCGCATATGGAACCACTGCCGGCCTTTTATTTTTATTTTCACTTCTTGCACTCGGCCGAGCCCCATACTTCACGTGCCTAAGCAATTTTTCCGCTGCCCTGGAAATGAGGTGAGCCGGATAGCCATTCGCGCATAATCTGTTTGATTGGTCAGGTCATTCCAAGCTTATAAAAGAAGGCATTCTTGTCGTGCCTCCAATCGTCACTCAAGAAGTCCTGCCATGAAATGATTGGGGAGAGCATTGCAGCCCAATCAAACAGATTATGCGCGAATGGCTATCCGGCTCACCTCATTTCCAGGGCAGCGGAAAAATTGCTTAGGCACGTGAAGTATGGGGCTCGGCCGAGTGCAAGAAGTGAAAATAAAAATAAAAGGCCGGCAGTGGTTCCATATGCGCACAGCATGTCCCATGGGCTCAAAAAAGTGGCAGGCAGATATGGCGTTGACGTCGTATTTTCTGCCCCGAAGAAATTAGGCAGAATGTGTAGACAGGTAAGGCAGAGGCAGGAGGGAAACAAAAGGGCTTGTCAGGTGCGCCATGTTTCCCCTTATGTACCTTGCGAGGTAGGGGTAGTGTACCAAATTCCCTTCTCGTGTGGCGCCACATATATTGGCCAAACAGGAAGATGCATAAACAAGCGACTCATGGAACATGAGAACACCAGAAAAAAGACCCCCTGTCACACGTGGCGGTCCACTGCAGAAGGTGCAAATGTAAACACGAAAAAGAGTACGAAAAAAGAAAAACAGAAGGAGACCCTCTCACTAAAGGTGCATTCCGTTGCAAGAAATGCAAATGTACCCCCGACTATAAGAACACTAATATCGTGTTTCGCCATTGTGATAAGATGACGCGAGAAGTTTTTGAAGCTTTTCTTATACGTGAGAAAGGCGCAACGTGCATTAGTTGCCCATCGGTCGCCCTTTCCGAAGGGGAGATTGGATATCTGGCGTCACATGTGGCATGAGTTGACTATGGTGGCGATTAGTCTTTCCTAACTCTGTATATATTTTGCGTGTTTTTTTCAATAAACCCAGTTGTTAGTCAGCGCTTGTTTGTCTTTACACCTCAGTTTCCACGTCCCGTCTTTGTTGCGCTGTTTCAAAATGGATACGTACCAACTTGCCCAAATTTCTGCTTTACTCAATATCCTAGCAATAACCGAAGCCGACAGAAAACAAGTTGCCTACACATTTTTGTGCACAGTTGCGTACGTGACGCAAAGAGCTAACTTCGTGGGTCGTTAATCTGAGCCGTGTCTACGCAGTCATACTCTCTGTTTACGTATTTGCTTGTTCCTGGCCTAGAGCGGGCTTGTAAGTTTCCTTCATAATTTTGCGTAATGTCCAACCTTAGCGAATACTCGTGCACTGCTAAACTGAATATAAATGAAGTTTTTTCAGAATCATTCACGCATGCAACACTATTCTACCCAGCAGTTTAGGTAAAGAACCGCAATCTGTCTATCGCCCATGGAAGCTTGGTACGAAGTAATGATGTTTGTTATCTGAAAGTATGTGTCGTGGGTTTAGACGCCTGTTTAATTTGGAAGCTGTGTCCTATACTAATGAATATATAAAACGTTAATAACGCAGCCGCAAACTGCCGCTCACCAGCTGTTTAGGTATTGAAATTTGACACGGACACAAGTAAACAATCATGAAGACAGAAATGAAGCAAAGACACACTTGGAAAAAAACGTTCTGCTTCGCGGAGCGTTGTAGTGAATCGCACACGAGGCACTTCTGAATACTTGCGTATTCTCGTGTAGAAAAAACAATGCATAACTTTCAGCTACTTCATCATACAAGACACTCGGATTAGGTGCAGCTGCGTGAACGAGCACATACCTGTGATCATGTAGCACGCATGCATATGCGTGATCCGCAAGTATAGGCAGTAGAGAACGAGAATATTATATAAGGAAGGGCAAAAAATACTTAAGCCGATAAATATTTTGCATGCATCGCAGCCCCTTCTAAGACTGCGGCTCACACTAGCGAAAAGAATGTTAATTTAAGTAGCCTGTACAAGTGAAGGAACGCAAAGTACCCTCACATTAGACAACAAACCAATAGACTCTACGAAGTTGGATCAAGCCGCCTTTCTGTTGTTTACACGCTCGAGTTCTTCCACATGTATTTACGTCCTAAATCGGTCACAATCTACGCATATTGTCAACTAGCTGCAACACCTTCGTGCGAGCTGGTGCACTCACAATTGTGGCAGAGTCCACTGTGTGCATTCTGAGATTGTGACCTAAGCTGGCATTCCGAAAGCTTATATTTCGATTTATTCAAGAATAATGACGACGCAGTTAGCTGAACACATTTAGCTGCAAGCTGCGCAACGATAGACTCTTATCGCACATGAAAAACCGGGAAGGGAAGATTCACCATTGTTTTTTTCCTGTAGAGTCAAGCCTCGTTAAGTACGTTACTTGCAAGCAACGTCAAAAGTTTTCTGTTTGGCACAAAGAAAACAACGACTTCTGCAGAACCGTTTCTCCGAACCGTTTCTTGTTAAAGGATGCGCCGTCGACCTCAAAACGCAAAAACTGCCAATGCGTTGTGCGCTCAGAAACGACGGAGGGTGAACTCGAAGCCTAAGCTCTCTCGGAAGAGGAGGAGGAGAAATACTTTAATGTCTCTCGGAAAAGATTACCCTACAAAATTGAAAGCCGTTATACGAAGCATGCGAATCCCGACGTTGCTGTACCTCTGAGTGCAACACTCAGGCCGATAGGGCGCCAATGCATACATTTAATCTATGGTTGCACAAATGAACGCAACCGTAAATGCACGCTCTATGTCCTCTAACATTCTGTACGCTTGGCTGTTTTTTGACTGCATTCAACCCTCCAGATTCCAGTCTGCGAACCTAATTTTAGAGCTGGGAGACTCCCGACATCTGGTGCGTACTGTTTGGTAAGACATGGGCGCGTGATTTATGGACTTGCTGTTAACGCTTACCCCTTGGATAAGTTGAGCGAAAGTAGCTTATTGCGTTCATTTTTACGACCTGTACCGCTTCTATTCCTGCAATCTCTTGAGACCCTCTAGCGAGTTCTTCAAGAAGCGACATATGGTCACGCTTTTTTCCAGTCTGCCCACTACATCAATACAACGCATACTTTTTTCTCTATATTTTAAAGACTTGTTGATAAAAAGAGTCGCTCGTCTATTCTTGGGTCTGCCACGGCCGCGAGCGACAAGCACTGTTTACGGAAAGGTCTCGAAAGGATGGAGCGGCACGAGGTGATCTTTCACGCTTGCACCCTGTTACTTCACAGCGTAGCTCTTTCCGGGCTGTCTGCGGCCACATTTTCCCTCGTGGCCCTCCGCTCTTTCCTTGAAGCTGTTTTGGCGCCGTCGAAGCTATACGCATGTTTTTCTTTCCGCCCCTTAGCCGCTCGCCCACGCGAGTGTCACTTCGTCCGCTGCGCCGTAAGCTGCTGCTTTTCTGACTCCATCCTGGCGAGATGGCGGCGCCTCCCAACGTAACGGACGTGCCCTTCATAGGACCTCATTTGATTAATTTTGCAGTCTTGCAGAAAGTGAGCATTCAGCCACAGCAGCATATTGTGGCATTCCACAGTACCAATGAATCCAGTGGCGCCATACTGCGGCCGAACTGTTTTAGATAGGACTTGCCGTGCCTTGCGCACTCGCGGGGCTAGAGGTTTTTATCTTCTTCCTCGCTCGAGCTCCCCGCTGTCTTGTACGCCCAGCACGTTTAATTAAACCTGGTTTGAGTGCTTCGACCGTTTATCAGTGACAATATCTTCCCCGAGCTGAATAGATCATCTGGCGGGTTCTTTTTTATGTACAACAGTGACAGAAGTAAAAAATCAAATTGGAAAAAAGTAAAAATAAACAAATAGGAATTTAAAAAATAAATATAAAAACCTAAATTTTGAAATAATAAAAAATAGCAACGAAAATGAAAAATGGAGGGTGGAACAGAGGAAAAAGGCACGCTGTCGCATCTCCGCTCTTAAGAAGACTTAAGTGCAATTCTGTAATTTCTTATTGCTTTGGCTTAATTTGTACAACCTGATTTTCTTTAATTTTCGCCGGTATCTCAGTACACGAGCTTCTGACTTTGCTTCCATGTATAGAATTCTACCTCGGCTGCTTCCAACCTGAAACCACGTGGTGAATAGCACAACATAACAGCCGCGGAGCCCTTACGACTTTTACATTTGCAGTTTTAAGGATTTGGTGTATTGAATTAAACTGAAAACCTTTATTCCTCTTGCAGCGTATGTCCTTGAGATTGGACACAATGGAGAAACCAGCGGCATGCATCTTGGAGGCCCATTGTATCCTCAGTTTTGGCAGCAAGCACAGCGCGAGAATCCAGGAAAGAGGCGCATGCTTGTAATGCGATACTCAGAGAAAATTGAATAAGCAGTACTTACACCATGATATCGTAGTTAATTTTTTTATTGGTTTATTTTTGGTTTACAATGCATATGTGAACCAAGGACGAGCAGGCAAAAGGCGTTATACAACACCTGACTAAGGCCTGCCCTCCTATAGAACTCAAGAAAACTAAGGGGGCATTAAGGGGCACTCTTAAGTTGCAACATATATATTGGGTGTAATAATTATAGCGCAAAAATGGTAATGACCAACAATTATGCTGCCGTACATTAAAAGAAAAAATATAACGGATCATGTAAAGCAATTGGAAAAAACAGTGTTATTAAACCATACACCTTTTATAGACATACAGAATGACCGAATCATGTGCCATTACATGGATATCATAACACTGAAATTGACAAAAAGATTATCTTTGTGCGAGTACCATGACATGTTAGCTATTAGTCTCAATATCCGATTTTGCGCGAGGAATTTTTAAATATTTTTTTTATGTTCGTACTGCCCTAGATAATAGAACAATACGTCAGAAATAATAAAGGAAATGTATGTTAAGGTTTCTAATTTTAGTTGGTAGATTTTGTCGATTGAGACATATGAACCACTTACTCTGTTATGTAAAAGGGGACCAAAGATTCAGCGCTGCGGAACGCCGTCATTGCACACCTTGGCGTGACGAAGCAAGATTTTAGAAAACAAACTGTTTGCGATTATTCGGGTAGAAAGCTATTAAGGAAAGCCTGGTACCTCTAATTCCAAAATAGTTAAGCATTTTTAATAAAAAATAATGATAAATTAGATCGAATGCCTCAGTAAAATCGGCCTCCCAAGAAACATACGTTTCTTCAAGTGCTATTATTAGTTCTTTTGGCCTGACTAGGGCCATTTCAGTAGATCTGGCTTGCCTGGAACCAAACTGGCAGTCGACTAGTACATAATGCACTATGAGGAACTTATTTTCTTCTGCAATTTTTTTTTCGTGACCTGTAGACAGGATAGGCAGAACATAAATTGGCTTGTAATTCGATGTATACGAGACGGCCCCACTTTTGTGGATTGCGTCCACTTTAGTGATCTGCATTTATGTAGGAAGTGTGCAGAAAATATGTGAAACAGACCGCCCTAAAGAAAATTTACAAGTAGTCACTGAGTGAAAGCTCTCTCACTATTCAAATAAGAGGTGAGAATTGGGCGAATAAGCTGCCCCTAGGGGATTGGTCGCTGATAAATAAATAACACAAACGAAAACATGAACAGTGATGCATCTTTATACTGAAGCAGTTAGGTACCTAATAAAGTAATTTTTATGGTTATCCAGTATATTTGGAGAAAAAAAAATAGATGAAGACAACACATGCATCTATTCTCATGAAACCTTTTATGTAGACACCAACAGAGGCCAAAGATTATGAGCTGAGAAATAATGATCTGTCGTCCATTTGTGGAATTGTGCTATGAATAATTTTTGATAAAAAATCCCAAAAATGTAACCGTGGTAATTTTACGAAGGTGTGCGTAGTGTGATTTTTTTGTTTAAAATTCATAAACTTTATACTTCGCTTTTTTCTTTTGAAACATCATTTGTTAATTGACAGGGTTGCCTTAAAACTGGCCTGAGCACAATTATCCACCACAGGGCACTTTTGAAGCACCCCGCAAAAGATATGAGTCTCATGTGAAGCTGTCCGAAGGCAAGCTCCGCGGCGAAAGCGCAATTTTATTAAAGGGCGCTAAAGTATTGATCGTGCTTCTGATTATTTTGCGCTTAGTTATAAAAAAAATTGGCTATTATCTTAGGAATAGCAATTATTTTATGCCCCATGCACCACCCCAATGTTGCCAACGAAGCCACGCAGAAAGTGTCGCTGCTTTTCACGGCTCCATAGCAGAGATGCACGTCTCAGCCAGCAATGTCTGGTCTGCGGCGCCGTATCCGATTCACGAACACAATGCGCTGTCTAACCAAATGGATGAATATGCATCAGCCAAAACAACGTGGTCAGAAGTACGAAATCCCTTCATTGTTCATGGTGCCCTTGGACACTGGACATGCGCTGCATGCAAGCACGAAGTGAACTGTTATCCGGTGGTGCGGAATTGGTCAAATTCTGGTAGTGCGCCACGTAGCCCGAACACAGCCTTTGCTTCGCTTACTGATGCACTGCCTATTCCCGTACAGCAGATAGAGGACAACTAGGTATGAAATTTTAATTTGCGAGTGAGGAAAGAGAACGGCTTCAGAAAAATCTGCAAAACCTGGCAACATAATGCAGATATGATCTCATCAATGAAAAAAAGAGCGTTGTAATCCGCATTCGGATATACGGCATAATGACTGCTATTACTATCAAACCGCGCAAATATAGTGGCGTGACTTGGGTGTCAGTGTGAAATGCCTTCTTCATGTCGTCAGGTAAGCAGAAGTTGTCGCCTTGATACTGCCGTGAAATGTTGATGTTGTTTTCACTGTTCTTTGATTAGGCTCTCCTGGTCTCGCCGCCTACAAATGACCTTAACACTTTTCTGGCCACAGGAAAATTTCGCTTGAAACATTTTAATAAGGCGCAACAGTTTCTACGACGTTCGAGATTGTAGTGTCTTCCCCATCTTGTCTTCGGAAGACAAGCAGCGCAGAATCCTTCAGCTTTAGATGGCTCCTTTGTTAACTTTAAGTAGCCCATAGCAATCCTTTCATGATTCGTTTCACACATAGCATGGTAGTCATGGTCACGCCAGTCTATTCGGATAACATGGCAGTTATATCTGGTTTCAGCTACAAGCGCCACACAATGAGTTTGTGGTTGCAAACTCCCGCTTTAAAGAAATAAAAGGCACGTTGCCCTCTAAACGCTATTCGTGTGTAGATCTGTACGTTGGACTTATTTTCTATATTATTGCGTTGCTCAGCTCCTGGCCGAAAGCCCGCTCAGAAATTGTAAAAAAATGTAAAACATTGAGCGAATAAAAGGACAAATTATCGCCATTTCAACACGAGTATTTGTACTCTGGTAAGTGCACGATAATTGTACGGAAATTGTACGAGTAATTGTGACTACAAGTTCCGAACACTTCTGCAGTTTGTAGTGTGTCTGCGCGAGTGAAATATTTACAAAAGCGGTGCGGGAAGTCGAAATAAGTGATAAGAGAAGCATTTGGACGACCATAATTCCGAAATATAATCGGCACCCATTTGGGATTCCTTTATTTTTGCAACCACTTCTAAAGCGAAAACTTGGGTGTCATTACGCATGGTGTCGCTTCTGTGAGGAAATCTGGCGGACTGGACGGCAGCAACTAACTGCCTTTAAAATTTCTGCGCCGCGTATGCTACTTTCAACACCCAGTTTCAAGAGAAGTCTCTTTGTGGCGTGTTTATGATTCACGCGCAACCGTAGCAACTTGCACTTAACTCGGAAACTGTGCATCTTTATCTGCCTAGCATCCTCGGAAAAATGTGATCTCCCTCAAATCTTAATTAAACAGGAAATATGTAAATTTAATGCCCCAAGTTTGTTCTGAGAGCAAAAGCAGTGCTGATTTTTTTTCTGCTGCGCTGCAAGGGGGGCTTAGCGCTAAAATATATGTCCAGCTGGACACACAGAATGTGACCCTAATGCAAAGTCGTGGAAACTACAAAGTTCAGAATTAAAAAGTCGCCTACTGGCTTTCAGGCTCTCTTTTATGTTTCCTACAGACTACGGTTTCAGCCCATGAACCTCGACAGCAAACATTCAGGTCTGCTTCAGTGCTGAACTTTTCATCCACTGCAGTACGATAACACTTGAAAAAGGCTTACCGCTTGTGCAATAACTTCTCATTCAGTAATTAATCCTGCGAGACAAAGAGTGGCGTGCGAGCAGCCCCTGGATACAGCGGAAACCGGAAGCCCCGTACGCGGCTACGGGTCTCGTGTTTTGTCCTCGAGCGTCGAAAACCTGAAATCAGGGCATGTAATGAACTCAGCACCGCAGTAGAGAGCATCTCTCGTCGGCGTGCACGTGTTTTCTGGTGTTTGTTTCATTATCAACCTGTGTTAATAAATGACTCACTTTGTTCATCGCCCGTGTTCCCTCATTATAGCCGCTCAGAAGTGGCACCTCGTTAAAAATCGCGGAGAATAGCGACCGGAAGCGGTTTATAAAACCCGCACGTCGCTTTGCTAGAAGAGGACGGTGGGTGTTGTTCGCTGTTCTTTTCATCACACTGGAAATCAGCTCTTCGCTCTCCACTGCTGCTAGCTCCGCAGTTTCCACTTAAAAAGATATCACTGCATTTTCGTGCGTGCAGGGTCATTATGAACAAATGCGCCGAATTATAAAAGAAGTAACGGTATGCTAACTTATGAAAGGCAGGTGAGCCAGTCGAGAGACAAAGGTGGCATCGAACTTTGTTCAGCCAGTTGTGTGCGGTTCGGTGAACACTTGCGCTAGCATGTCTTGTCCACCCTTTTCCAACCGCCTTTAACCGGGTGGTTTAACAAAAACTACCTTTGTTCAAAGCCATTCTCGTGTTTCGACTGCAGTGCTACTTGTACTTGTTTTAGCCTTCCCTAATCGCTTGCCGTTAAATGAGGTGAAGATGTGCGTATGTTTGAACGTCCGCTTCTGTCATCTTTGGCGGAGTAAATGTAGAGACCTCATTTTACACTCCTTTAGTGAGCTGAAGAATAACAACTCTTCCGGGAATGAGAGGTCGTTTTAGTCTCCCTTGGTAATGGCTGGTATTCATCAAGTTCGGGACGGAGCGCCAACAACATTTTGAAAAAACCCAGACTCAGAAACTCAGCAAGTAGCGGCTGCAGCTCTTTCTAACTTAGACGTGCTTGGGATTGGGCTCGTTGGAATATCGTTTTCCCAAGCAGCGCAGCTTTTGAAAGGGCTCTTTCTAACGCCTTCCATTTCGTTCATCTTTCCCTCTACCTCTTGACCAGCCACCCATTGTTTTCCTCGGCTTGGCCAAGTTTTGGCTCGGTGCACATGTCCCGCTGCTAAGTGTCAAGCGAATTAATGAGGATCGCTCCTGCGTGGCTGCGGATTTTTGCAGCCTGACAGAAAGAGAAAGAGGAGAAAGGGAGGCAAGGAAGCATAGTTGAATAGTGCTGGTGCCAGTGGGAACGTGCAACACGTTGTCGGAGGAGAAAAGCAGTCTGGTTTACATGAAAAATTCACGTCTATGAGCGATGTGCGCTGTTTTACAAACGTCGGCATAGTTACAGTAATTTGATGTCGGTTGTTAGCGTTTGATAACACCCAGAACTTTAAAACGGTGTTCACTTAATGATGCTGTCACGTGATGTGACAGCGATGTAAATGCACTTTCTTTT